>NC_068942.1:58609087-58910105 GCF_026419915.1 Harpia harpyja | reverse complement strand
TAAATTCCTCTCTCACTTATTTACCAAGGCTCAAAATGTATCAACAGTATTTTGTAATTCTATAAGTCCTTCTTTTAGAAAAGTTCAAATAAACACTAATGAAAAATGTAACTGTCTCCATTTTGGGGAGCAAGAAAATGAGAAGTCTTAAGGTGCATGTAAATTATAAAATACTGCCCGAGCTAAACAGAACTCAGCAGCTTTGTTCTCTGACCTTTTGCTCCAACCATCAGAAATGTGTGTATTCCTTTCTTATGAGTCCACAATTCTGAGAGTCCTGCCACACGATTCTGCTCTTCAGAAAGAGCAAACAGCTACCAGAAACTTAAATTTTCCAAAGAAACAAGGACTGTATTTATGCATCTAGGAAACAGGTTCACAAAGCAACAAGAGCTATTTATGGATTGTTTATCAACAATGAGAATTGGTGAGTTACATGAATGCTTGGACGAAGACATAGCACAGTAGGAAAGCTGTGCTCTGCCTCTGGAAGCCATTCAGAAGACTGTGCACATCAGCATGCTGAACAGAATTGACAGCTCTTCATAGGGACATACCTTGAAGAAAAGGGACAAAGCAGGAACAAAGGAGAAAGACCAAATTACCAAGTATAAGAAATTATCTATTGCTGAAGATTGAAACCAAAGTCAAAGATATTCTTCATTCTAATCCAAGTGAATGTAAGACAAAAGGATGGAAATTAATCAATCTCAGAAAAGTGTCAGCTGCAATTAATTTTATAAGGGGGGGGGGCGGTAAGAGGACCTGGATGTGGTATTACAGTAAAAGCTGTCACATGGTCTGTGGCACATAAGCAGTGGGTTGTGGCAAGAGAACAGTACCTGTTTAAGTGCACCAACATTGCACATTGGTTGAGTTCTTTACACACTCAGAAGTGCCAAGTAGTAGTTAGTAAGTATTAGGAAAAGAAGGATCAAAGGTTGAATATGGACACTGCAAAACAGTCATGAGAATTACTGAGCATGAATCACTATGACAAAGAAGTTCGAGTGCCAAAACAAGTTGTAGCACATGGTAACGTAGCCTGCCTTGGAGGAGACTGGTAGGAAGACCAAGACACAAACTGAAAACAGTTAAAGCATAGATGAAAAGGCCAATTAGCTGGCATCACTTGTGTTCAAATACAGGCAGACACCTTCAAGACTGTTCCCCAATCACACTTGCTGAAGTCAGTATCTTAGAAAATGCTCATTCTCACTGGTACTATTTGTGTTCAAAAAGGAAGTGGAGACTGCAAGCATATACAGTACCGGCTAGATCTCCAAGTAAAAGTATTACAGGATGGCAGTGAAATAGCACCCAGTAGATCGCCTCTTAAATTTCTACTGAAAGAGTGACCATTACAGAAAAGTAGAAATATGAGCGTATTGAACTCCTGTTTATAATGGGAAAGTTGAGAGGTTTTCCCCTCTAATAGTTTTTCTTCTCCAGAGATGTAGATTCACCATCTGCAAGATGCTTAGCAAACTAACTTTGCTAAACTACATACTTGGTGGTAAGGGGTGGCAGAATATCAAGACTCTTAAAAGATTTTTCCAAATAGAGCAAAACTGGTTTTAAGTACCAGATGTACTGTAAACAATGTAATAAGGTTGGAAAAAATGCTCAGACTTCATATGAGCCCATTCTACTCTTCAGCTTTTCACCTTATTGGATTTGGGGATGTTTTGGTTAAAAATTATTTGCTCCAGTTGAAAATTATTGTTCTTCCTCTGTCAGACCTGAAAAGGCTGTTTACTCCTGCAGCTCTGCTTAGCACATCTATTAGCTTAATTTTCATGGCATCATGGCCATTCAAATCTCCCGCTAGACAAGCACATTTTAACGTAAAAGTGCTCATCTAGTGTCTGTCCAATTTTGCACTGTCCACCAAACCAGCGGCTTGTATCTACATCCCCAATCTATTATATTGCACCCATGAGAGGTATCATCCAAATTTTGGGGGAAGTTTCTGGTATCAATAGGAAAAATCTGGCTGATCAGACAGAGGCTTGGAAGAGGCAATGCCGTATCTCAGAGAATACTGGGAAAACTGGGAAGATTTGAGGATCACTTGTACTTATAAATAGCTGATTTAGATTGCCTCTCAGATGAGGGGTACCTCGAATGAGAGGAGCGTGCTAGTTGCAAAACAACAAGATGTTGCCACTACAAAGAATTGTTCAGTTACTAATTATCAGGGTTCTGACAGTAGACAACTCCCATTTGGTTTAGATAAACCCCAGCTAAGGGAAGCTTGTGTTCCCACCATATTCCAAATGCTCAGACAGAAAAAAACCCAACCAAAACCCATAAATGTCAAAAAAGTTAAGCATAAAATAAAGCTAGTAAAGTCTTGACAACATTTTAGGGAAGGGATCAGCTAGGCCTAACAGTCAAAGCAACAAGATGACTATGCATCAAAACCATCCATCATTCCGACCTTTATTTTCAGCAAGTTCTGCTCTAAAACCAAAATCCAATATGCATCACCCTTAGCCAAATGTCTCAAGGAAAAACTATTTTAACTTTTGCTTCTCTCTACTCGGTTTGACGGTAGGCGCGTGGCTATGATGGATTCCTTCTCCATTGCCTGAGAAAGGGGGCAAGACACAAAAGTATCATGAGGCTCTCGCCTTTCTGCGAACAGCTCATGCAGTTCAAGAGGCTAGCAGAGCAGTATGGAAGACTTCTACCCGCCCTGCACACATCCAAATTGCTGTAAGAGAAAGCACAACACCAAGATTCAAGCCTGTCAATCCTGCACCTTCAGCAAACACCTTCTCATTTTAAGGAACCTCATTTAAAGAAAACTAAAATTAGTTTAGCTCTCTACTGTGCCCTTTTGACCTCAGTTAAGCCTGAGAGCACTCCACAGTAACCCATGGCACAATGCAAGAGTGGCAGCAGTACTGGTCAGTAAGTTTTGGACACTGAAGCCTTCCATACTGAAATAAGAAGTGCCAGTTCTGAGAAGGGCCATGCACTGGAGAGGGCAGACAACAGAAGCACCAAGGTATTAGCTCCAAAATGAAATTCAGGACGTAGAAGCACAAGAGCAGCACACAAGCTAATTATATGGGCTTTTTTTTCTTCAACATAGAAAACTGCTTTTCCAGTGCAGCTGATCCAGTTTTTGGCACAGGAGGGACTACATTTTAATATGTGTATGTAAATTGAACTGTTTCCCAGCTGGGTGAAAGGCTTGTTTGTGCTGTGTGTAATGTACAGAGAAGCATAATGATTACATATATTATAAACCTGCTAAAAACCAAACCATTATGTTTTTTCCAGCATTATTTATTGGAACTACAGAATATAGAAAGGCACTACCTAAAACCAACTGCTATTTTCTATACGTGATATACTGTGGGTGAATACTGAGAGAGAACTAGCAGCAGTGACTGAAGCTGGATGGAGAGGATGAGTTCTGTGTCAGACTCTTTAAAACTCTCTGCCTTGTTAGAATGATCTTGAACATTACAGGCTGACACAGCCTGACTTAAAGCAACTCCTGACAACTAGATTAGCTTCTTGCAAGACATGAGCATTGTTTAAACGCCAGAAGGGCACACCACTCATAATCCAGGATTCACTTATTCATTCACTATTGCACAAAGAGCACAAATTATAGTTTAATACCATCAGCAGAAAGAATTACAACCTTTCCTTCTGTCAGCAGACCCTGAACCCTGACAGAACAAGCCTGATTGCCAAATGCTTACCATTACAGGACACTGCTGAAGTGATAAGAAAGTTGCAAGTGACTGAACACAGGGACTTAGGTCGACCTGCCTTTTCATCTCTGGCTGCAAACTTCTTGTTAGCAAACCCACAACAGTATTCACATGCATCATTAATGTTGCTAAACTGTAATTAGAGCTAGCAAGTATCCAGTTCAGAGAGAGCAGAAAGTACTAGGTGTCTCACCAAGTGATGCTGCGTGTTCCCACCTTCCCTTCAAACAGTCTTTGCTACAGAAGCTCCCAGGACAAGTATGTGGCATAGCTGGGCAGGGGAGGACCTGGACAAAGGTCCACTCACGCAACTTCCTATAGCTTCAGGGACCACGTACAGCCATACCAGCAAAGAGACCATGATTTCTAGTTCCATGTATTTCCTGACAGTCTTTCTGCAGCCTTCAAAGCCTTTATTATTAACCAAGGTCTCGTATCTTCGGGGAGGTAAATATCACTCATCCATTTACACATAAAATCACGAAGTTTGAACAAGGTCAGTTTCAGATGAGCCAGGAACAGATTAATACATTCTTCAGGGCAGAATCAGTATTATGATCATATGCACTGACCTCCTGCACAACACAGGCCACAGCACTTCAGCCAGTAATTTTGACACTGAGACCATAACTTCAGTTTGAACTAGAGCTTATCTTTTAGAGAGACATTCAGTCCTGATTTAGAGACTTCAGGTGATGGAAAATCTACCATCCGACTAGACAAATTGTTCCAGTGATTAATTACCCACACTGTTAAAGACGGGTTCCTTATTTTGTCTCAATTTGCCTAGCTTCCACTTCCAATCATCAATCCTCATTACACATTTTCTGCTCCCAAAAGATTAAGCAGCAGTCTACAATCAGAGACATCTTCCCCAAATAAGTATCTGTAGGCTGTCTTCAAGTCCCCTCTTAACCTTCACTTCTATAAACTCTGGAGAGTAAGCTTCCTTAGTCTCACTACACAAGTTGTGTTATGACACTCCTAAAGTACACATCCTTAGGTAGTAAGATCTCACATCATTTTTACAGCCGCCTTCTGAACCCTTTCCAATTTACTAAGAAATGTTACTTTTGATGCAAAGGACAAAACCTGAAATCCTTACTTTATTAATGTTCTCCAGTGTCACATCCAAGGTAATGCCACTGCCCGAATATTCCACTACTTGTACAGCCCGGTTTTCTCAGGTACAAAATTAGAGGGAGCATGTGGTCATCAGGCTAAACAAGTCCCAGCTCCTTTTCAGAAGCACTGCTTCCAAAGTAAACAATCGTCTTTGTTCCCAGAAGCAGGAGTTTTCCACAGGCTATATTAAGAAGTCAATTACCCAAATGAGCCTACTTCACCTGTTATTCAAAGAGATTTAGGCTGTTTGATTTGCCCACCTCACTGTTTGTCTGTCCATCACCTATTTGGGTCATCTATACATTTTAACAGCTGTGTCCTTTATCTGCTCATAACACTACACCCATTAAAACTTTCATGCTCTTGATCAATTAACAAAGCAGTGCACGTATAGCACACGTCATCCACTCTGCCATCTTTCCGCTTCCTCAATGGTGGCACTGCAACAGCTATTAACCAATACTCCAGTTTATTTTCAATTGTCCAGATCTTACTAGAAATCAGAACTGATGTGTGACAGATCAATCAATAGTTCCATCTTTAAAACATATTTTTTTAATAATTATTTAAGCCTTGAAGGCTTAAAAACCATACATACAGCATACACTACACGTAGAATATTTTCTGATCATTGACAGTGAACTATTTTGAGATCATCAACTGGCACCTTTCCAAACGCAGGGTAATGTGTTTGCTGATTACCTTTGCTTTGTCTGTACTACAAGTGATCATTTAAGATCTTCATCACTGAAACTCCATAGTGTAATCTTCCTTTGATTAAATAATTAAATAAATCATTCAAACTTTAAACTTATTCACCATAGCGAAGTTTTTGGTGAGGGTTTTTTTTTGTTGTTTGCTTTTTTGTTTACTTAATTCCTATAGCTTCCTTTTTCAATCGCCTGCACTGAAGCTACCAATTTGAACTGATTCCTATTTCCTCATTCTTTCCCCCAAAAGAGAGACCGTGCTCTGTAACTCTATCATAGTACATTTAAGTGTCACACAGAAACCAACAAGGGCTTTCATAAATTACACTGTGCATAATCTCAACTAACATTGTACTCCATCACCCTTGTATGTCCCAGCCACATAAAATGGAAGAAAATACAAATCATTCTTACAAACATATTCCTTGAATGAAATAAGAAAGACTCATGGTTTTATAGCCACATACCCCAGATTTATTCTCTTCAGATAACTCAGCCATTGACAAATGCAACACTACCTGTTATCTAGTTTTCTCCAGAAGGAAACCCTTTAGCCTCCAAGTCAGAAAGAGAACTAGGAACACTGGTGGCCCAAATGCTGCATGACTACCAACGCATGTATCAAATCTTCCTCTGTAGGATGGCTGCCAAGTTTCAACTACTTCATGCCTACTGATGAAAAACCTTAACAACATTACCAAAAAAAACCCCAAACCAAAAATATCACGGGTACAGATCCAGTTAACAATAGAACACCACCCTCAATACAAGAACTCCAAAACTAGAAGTTATTCCCATTAATTACTCGAGAGCTACATAAGGTGCTTGGTATTGGCTTCCACACCCAAACCCGCTATCGTGTTTTGCATTAGGCTGTTCTAGTCACAGTACATGCAGAAAATAAATAACCCTTGCTCCCTGATGGCAGAGGCCCAGTTAAGCTCTCAATGAAGAGCTCCCACAACAGAAGCCAAGAGCCCATTATTTGCAGTAAATGGCAAAATACCAAACAAGAATAGCAGCTTACCATCAGGAAAAGGTGTAAGTACAGTCCCCCTTGATAGGAAACAGACTCACATTGGAGTTGACATTTAAGATGGGTTTTTAAATTCAAGGAGACTTTCTGAAACCAAGTTGTCTTATTTTCCCTAAGATAAGCTTTAAAGTAAATGGAAAGCAATTCCGTGAAGTCTGATGGCCTGTGATATACAGGAGTTCAGGCTAGAGTGTCATAATGATTCCTTCTGGCTTTACAATTTATGAATGTAGGATCACAGCCACAAATTGTGTTTATACACTAAAGAGGAGGGGCACTGCCCCATGTAAGAAAGACAAAATCAGTGATGTCCCCCTTTCAATTCTAGAGTGTCATTTTCTCTCTCTGATTTTTAGAAATCTGAACTGATCCAGTAATTTTGACCTTTTATAGTTAGTAATATTTTACATTGTTCACAGCTTACAAATTCTGTATTTCACAGGTCACAGAAGTCAGCATACACAGAGAGTACCTGGAAAATAAGTTTTCTTCCAGAGCACTAACCAGCAAGACACTGTCCCTAAAATCAAAAAGCAGGTTTCATACCCCAATTGTAAATATTCTTACTAGTTATATAAGCATCTAAATCTTTTTTCAATGTTTCTTTGCCTCAGTATTTGTGACAGTGAGGCACACTAGCTAATTATGCTTTCGTTGGAAGTATTTTTGTTTATGTAGGTGCCAGAGATCAAAAGAGCAAGATTCTTGTATTTCTTTTCCCTTAGGAGCTTCCTATCCATTGAATTTCAGTCTCCATTTTCTGTTAGTTTCCCCCCCCTCTCTATGGTAAATATTGCTTTACCTGTTTCTTGGTCACCTTCTCATTCCTTCTCCCTCCTTGCCTTGCTGTATTCATCCCCTTTGTGTTCAACCACCTTTCTCAATATCAACAATCATTTCCATAAAGTCTTTTCATCCCCACATACACATGCTACTTAGTAGAATGTGTGGACAGGGGAAGAAGGAAAATGCATCTCTTCAGAAACACTGTGAATCGGGGGGGGGGGGGGGACGGGGACAGACACGACACCCCAAACCCACTTCCACTGATACCACACCACGGAAGCTCTTGGCCTACTGCCTGTCCCAATGAAACAAGTAACACGTGAAAAGGAAGGAGAAGAAGGCAGGTTAGACTTTGTTCTCCCAGCTCTCTGGCAGGGCTGCCTCTTCTAAAATGACTCTCTGGAATATGCCATTTCAGCTTTAATACAAGGGAAAACGTACAAAGCATTGCCTCAGCCATGTGCCTCAAGTAAATTGGAAAGTTTCATGTGTGCTGTAACACAGAATGGTTTAGGTTGAAAGGGACCTTAAAGATCATCTAGTTCCAATCCCCCTGCCATGGGCAGGGACACCTTCCGCTAGACCAGGTTGCTCAAAGCCCCATCCATCCTGGCCTTGAACACTTCCAGGGAGGGGGCATCTGAAGCTTCTCTGGGCAATCTGTTCCAGTGCCTCACCACCCCCACAGTAAAGAATTTCTTCCTTACCTCTAATCTAAATCTACCCTCTTTCAATTTAAAGCCATTACCCCTTGTCCTATCACTACATGCCCTTGTAAAAAGTCCCTCTCCAGCTTTCTTGTAGGCCCCCTTTAGGTACTGGAAGGCTGCTATAAGGTGTCCCTGGAGCCTTCTCTTCTCCAGGCTAAACAACCTTAACCCTTTCAGCCTGTCCTCATAGGGCAGGTTCTCCAGCCTTCTGATTATCTTTGTGGCCCTCCTCTGGACTTGCTTCAACAGGTCGATGTCCTTCTTATGTTGGGGGCCCCAGAGCTGAACACAGTACTCCAGGTGGGGTCTCACGAGAGCAGAGTAGAGAGGGAGAACCACCTCCCTTGACCTGCTGGTCATGCTTCTTTTGATGCAGCCCAGGATACGGTTGGCTTTCTGGGCTGCAAACGCACATTTTGCTGGCTCGTGTTGAGCTTCTCATCAACCAACACCCCCAAGTGCTCCTCAGGGCTGCTCTCAGTCAATTCTCTGCCCAGCCTGTATTTGTGCTTGGGATAGCAGCTCCAGAGCTGCCAGTCTGCATCATGAGACATAAGGTACACAGAGATCTGAGCACAAACCTAGCTGTGCAGCCCTCCCACAATAATGCAGAGAAAAACCTCTCCGCTGAGTAAAATGCACATAAATGGGAGAACAGACAGAAATGGGACATTCAGACAGGAAAGGAGTAGGGAGCCAGAGAGCCTTGAACTGACTGGGAAATTCCTATTAATTCAACTGAGAGCACCGGGAGAGTAGATTCAGTTGCATCGAAGACAAGCAACTACAAATAAGTCTCAGAAGTGCAGCACTGGAGCTTAATGAGAGTAAGTAGTGTTAGACAACACATGCGAACACCAGACTTCATCTGTCTAGCATCCTAGGTTATAAAATGTTTCTTAAAGTTGTATCACAAGGATGATCAGCACAGGCTACAGCTCTGAATACAGGAAGACTTTAAAGCTGCACTTCCACTTCCTGTTCTGCCATTCCTCTTGGAAACCCCCTCCCTTTTAAGTACTTGCCTTAAGCCTGTCCCTGCCTTCCTGAAAGGACAGCAAGATTTCTATTCTAGAAGGTAAAAGAGGGAAAGCTTTAGCTAAGGCAACCTATATCCTGTCTAAACTAGAAAACATCAACATGTCCTACTCTCATGCTACAGTTTAAATTCTCCAAGGGAAAAAGGGGGAAAAGGCCACACACAACAGGGAAAAACACACCCAAGTACCACATTACCCACACAGCACAGCCAAGCCCACAGGCCCAGCACCCCTCCTCCAGCCCCACTGACCTGCAGCTCCACAGAGAGGGAGAGGAGACCACCAAGAGGAAGATGGCCTCACCTCACACTGCTGCAGTGAAACACTATTAGCACAACTCTCCTCAGCTGCAGGCCTCCAGCCCCTCCCCCCAGGTGCCCCAAATGTCCCAGCTCCAGCTGAACTTCAATGGCTGCAGGTGTTGCTCCCAGTTACCTTTTATTTAACAGGAGAGGAGACCCTTTAAATGTAGTATTTGCTTGGGCTTCCAAGAGCAGAGTGCAATGATCCAACAGACCAGGGTTAAGAAAGCCTCATTCTGTAAAAGCACTGGCAATGAGACATGCTAGAGGCTGTTCAAGGCATAGGGTGCGGGGAAAAAGCCAGAACATCATGACACAGAGATTGGTAGAAGCTGCTACAAGGTACTGTGTAGCCAGGCACCTCCAAAGAAAGAAAAGCCAGCACCAGAGTGTCTGAGGACAAAAGCAGCATGCTGTGACACAAGGGCAAAGGCCTTTGGCTGGGCAGTTACAGGTGGACTGCATCAGGATGACAGTCTCATTACTTTTCCAGCTGTAGGAGTTGCACCTTTGGGTGAGGGGAATGCCTAGGCAGCTTCTGTGCCCTACCAGTATCAAGCAGGGCTACTCTGTACACAGCCTGGCCACGCAAATGGTACCAGGTCCCATCTGTCCCACCTCAACATCAAGACACATCCCCATTCACTCAGAAGAGCTATGCCAGGACTGGCTTCCACCTCTCTTGGAGGAGACTGACTGGACTTAGAACTCAAGTAACTTTCTTTGTACCTTGCCAACGCCCTAGGTGTGAACCATCTCCGATGTTCCTGTAGGAGACCCCATGTTTTATCTAGAACCTCAGGGAGGATTGCAGCCCCCACCAAAACCTCCATCTGCCAAGGACGCAGGTGGTGTGGGGCAGGCCAGGCAGAGCTGAAGACTTCACACAGCTTTCTGCAAACCCTAGTAAAAAATGGCACTGAGATGGTCTGTAAAAATGCAGGGTCTGATGTCAAGTCACTGAGGTACCAAACCCCAGCAGTACAATTCAGGACATTGCTATTTCAGTAATACTACCAGAGGATCCAAGCAATGCCATCTAAGATGGAAAGGGGATGAGCCTAATTTTGAGCACTGGGAATGGTGTTCAGTAGTTACTGTTTCTGAAAAAAAGATAGGGAAACACGATTCAAGAACTTGGGTTTAATTTATGGATTTACTACCCATATTGCATGTCTAATTGGTAAATATCCCTTATGATTTTAAGGGACTTAAAATACATATCTATGCTAAGGATTTACAAGACAGATGTGCTGAAGTTCGTGATGCATTCAGATATGATGTGTTTCTAAACAGATATTTCATAGCTCAAAAGGCAGTTACAAGCACAAATAGTCAACTAAGTCCTGTGTCATACGGGAGGTGAGGATAGATCATAATGGTGTCTTCTGACCTCAAAACACATGATGCAAAGCAGATAATAATGCCGAAAGAGGTATTGGTAAAGCTGAACTCTTGAAAATAGATAATCACAGACAATTCAATGTCTGTTTGTTTTGCTCAAGATGAGTGACTCAGTGGAAAAGTTAAATTTGTTGTTCATGAGCTGACTGGGCTGATGTGGATTGTACCATTTCTGTGGGTCATTGTCCCAGCACTTCCTAGGGCATCTCACTTGCTCCAATACCTTGTACCACACTGACTGCTGTTACCATGATTTTAAAACGAAACTAAAAAAAAAGGCTTCAACCTTCCATTTAAGACTAGCTCTAAAGCGTAACATATGAATTTAAGTCTTGCTATTAGTCACACATTCCCATTAGGGCAATACTGTTAATTCAATCACCAAACCTGCAAGGCCTCTTTCTAGCAATATTATTCACAGAACCCTACTAGAAAGCAGTGATTCACATCCTTCATAGTCCTTTGTAGTCCATGACTAACACTGAAGTACTGAAGTACAGGCTTTATGAGCAAAATTGTCTACTCAATCTGTATGCCCTTCTAAAGTAGGGACACAGTCAAATCTCAAGTGTGAGACAGCAGACTGTCCTCGGTGCTTTTTCAGACAGGCTTAGATTAGCAAAACTGGTATTTAGCTTTTGACATATATGGCCTTAGGAGTATGGAACACAGTACCTCTCCTGTCAAAGATGGAAGCTGCATATGCTGGAAAACCAAACCCACATTTCTGAAAATGTTGATTCCCTGTCAGATCCCCTGTCAAGATGCAATATTGTGGCATTTTATTTTTAATTTATTCAACATCTTCTAGATGCTGTAAATGAAAGATTAGAAGGTCGTAATTTAAATATTCAGTGTCAGTACATAACAAAGAGCCAGATTCCTGCTGAGAATAAATATTTTTTAGCAGCAGTAGTTCAGCCTGTGGATTATTTTTTCAATGTTCATAGAAAGGGGAAGATGCTAACAGACATCACAGTGTAGTGTTTAGCAAGCAACAGAGTGCTAGAAATTGTCACCAGGTGGACTATTATAATGAGTGAAGGAAGCAGTGTTAGATCTGTCAAGTGGGAAGGGGATGCTTGTGGGCTTTTAGTCTGCAGCAGGTAGCCAACTGGTCCCATTTAGCGCTACCTACTGTGAGACTTCCTGTTCACAAAGCACTTGAGAATTCTTGGCTTGAGATAAATAGCAAGACAAAAACAATTAGCAGCAAAATTGTATTTTCCCAACTAGATCTCCCCTTTTGAAGCAAAATGAATCTAGTTCATAGGATTAATTTCTGATGACTCAAAAATTATGAAGCTGAGAATAGGATGAAAATCATGCAGTATTTTGAGGGAATTAATTCTCACCTTTGGCTGTGGGGAGATTGGAGCGAGGTGAATAACTTTTGAGCGAGAGGATACTTCTGTGTTCTTTCTTCTTGACTTTTTTTATCCATATATGTCAAAAGCTAAATACCAGTTTTGAAAATCTAAGCCTGTCTGAAAAAGCACCAAGGCCAGTCTGCCATCTCAAAGTTGAGATTTGACTTTAGAAGGGCATATGAATTGAGCAGACAATTTTGCTCATAAAGCCTGCACTGCATGCTATTAAAATTCTCCAGAGCAGTTCTGTAACAAAAAAGTAGTGACCAGAACCATAAGCCATCAGGCATAGTCTTGATGCTGTTACTGGTCCAGGGTAAAACTGCTTGAGAAGTGGAAATGTCTGCAAAGTATGGAGACATTGGTACCTCTCCACACATGGGGTTCAACTGGCAGTCTAAGTTCAGGTCTGAGCGCTGGCCCTCTGTAGGGGCATGCCAGCCATATGACCAGTGAAGGAATAACATTAGCAAGAACAGAAAAATTAAATGATGGCTCAGAAAGCTGGGAGCCAGACTCTTCAGTCTCTTCTGTTAAGAAGCAAGCAAAATCTTTGCTGCTTACTACTAAAGAGGGAAGTCTCCTTTGAATGACTAAAAGCAAAGACTTGGGGAAAGGGCACTGGATACCAACAGTCATTGCACTGCTGGCGTTAGATGCTTGCATCTGACAGAGTATGCAGGACAGTAATGAACCTGGATAACTTAGCTAGTGGAATCACATCTGCCCTTATGTTCACTGGGACTCCATACCACCTACCTTTTCATGTGACTTGACATACTCCCTGTGCCTGCGTTTAGTTCCCTGCATCAGCACCCTAGCTTTTGTCTCAAGCTTGCCAACAGCAGTAGAGCTTGAACTTCACTGACACTTCCAGACTAATTTGCACCTCTCCTTAAGGAAAAAGCTGCTGAAGACATGGAAGATGCAGAGTGCCTGGGGGAAAGCAAAGTTCAATGAGCAGTGCTAGGCACAGATTATTAAATCTGATGTTTATTTTGATCTAGGCCAAAAAATATTAGCTCCTGATGAAAATTTCTATGCATTACTGCTGCATTATTTCTGCAGAATCAACCTGCTAGTTAACACCTACCTACTACAGCCTTTTCCAGGGAAAGCAATAAACCAAAACATAAAGCATTTAGAATGGCATCTGTGAAACAAAACATCAAGCTACAACACTGTAAATTCAAGAGGCTAGCACTCCTGCATCCCTGTGAAACTTTTTGCAGCATTCAGTCAAGGTGAGTAGACAAGGGAAAGCAAAGATGACCTCAGTGTGCCAGAGACTGAAACAACACAAATGCAGGTCAGCCACTATGAGCACAGCTTCTTCCCCAAAAAAGAATTAAGAACAGAAAACAGTTCCTGGTGATTTAGTAAATTTGAAGAGGCTCACTTCATGGTACAAAGCTCTCATTCATCAACTTGTTTGTGTCTAACACTCTTCCTGCGAGTTCCTGAGATATGCAAGGCCCCATGAAGATATTACAAAAAAAAACACCTAGGTTTTTTTTGGCAGTGGTTTCAGTGGGAGTAGAAACACATTCTTAGACCTGCCTTGAAAAGACAGGACATGTAAACTCAGTTTGCTCGTTCTAGCTATTTACAGAGCGGTTAAAATGGCTTCTTTATTCTGTAGCCTTGGCATGAACAAATCAATAAAATCATAAAAAGATTAGACAGACTGAAAGACCAAATGAATGACTGCCTCACAAGACAGATTTTGAAAAGACACAAAAATATGCAAAACCATTAAGGCCAATACGCCAACTGATAGATGCACTCAGTGTACATGCACACACTGCACAAAAGAGTGTTTGGCAATTGCAGCAGAGCAATTATAAAGACTGAATCTCTCCCAGGAGTCAGGAGGTAAAGAAAAAGGGCTCAAATCTATACCAAAAATTACATGCACACACACATGCTGTGATTTTGAGTATGATTTCTTCTTTTATTTTCCAAAGATGCTGCCTTACTGATGTGGCTTTGTATGTTCAGACCAAAGGAGCAGCTGCCAGAGCTGTGCTATTGTTTGGGGTTATTTATAGAAGGGCAGAGAAAAATTATTCTCAAGGTATGAGAGGGCTCCAAAACAAATGGGTTGAGACTGAGCTGAGTGAATTTGGAAGCCAATTTGCCACGTGTTACATATTATACACCCAGATCAGAAGTGCAAGTTCCCATTCTCTCTCTTTTCTGACTTGAGAAGATTTGTTCACTTTTTAAAAAAATCTTCGTGTTCTATTCTCATGACCAGATCACCCTCCCCTCTTATATACCTCTGCTGATTCCCTAGTCTTTTCAAGATCCAGTGAAATAATGACTGCTCTCTACTTTTAGACACTTAAAATTGACCTCGTCAAAACTACAATTTCCTTCTTTATTTTTAGATCTTTCACCTTCACTTGTTATTTAAAACTGGCCTCTTTTCAATCTCTTTCTGTCTCCTCACATGTAATTTAGTCTCTCCTGATATAAGGCATTTTTCCTCTGCCCTTCCTCCATGTCTTTTTTACCTAGCTAAGATACCACATCTTTTCAAACCTCACCCAAGAACACATTTCATTCATTTATACAGAAGGCACATTACAATTCTTTTCCTGATAATACTTGTCTTTGTGCTCCTGATTCAAATTCAAAAGGAATATTACCTTTTTGCTCCAGTAAGAAGAACGATCAGATTCCCTTTACATGGGTGGCACTAGCCCCTATATGTACATACATATATATGTTTCTCTCTATATATATCTCTCTCTATAGAGAATGAAATGCCAGGAGTGAGATACAGTTAAAACCAGTAAAATTCTGATCATACCTATAGAATTGATAATCAAATGAACATTCATGTATAACATGAAGATGTCTCTGCCATAATTACATAATTTGAAAAAAAAAGATGTCAGGAAGAATCCACTTCAGTGTCATCTCGAATTCCAAGACAAGAACCTCACCAAAGCTGTGGAGTTTAATGTCAATGTTTTGACCTCCTGCCACTTGCCAAGGAAAACAACAGGACCCACCACTCTAGACATTTCACTGAGTGTGAAGACGAAAGCCATCTGAACAGGTGTTCAGTCACAACTGAAATGACATTTCTCAATATGCAGGCCAAAGGGAAACTACACTGATGTAAAACTCAGCAGAATATTTCACAGGCTAAACAGATCATACTGCTATGGCACAGGGTCAGCATCACCACTTAGCTTTTATTTACAGAATTAATTATTTGTTAGGACACAAGCAAATATTAGCCTTAGTATTTCTTCTTACAGCAACTAAGCCCACTGAAATTCTTACAAGCATAATTCAATTTCCCTTTTGCTATTATTTTTCAAACTTGGGTCAGAACACTAACAAACATGAGAAAAACTGCACATCTACTTAAACTTACTTTGCTCTATCACACAGACCCTACTTCATCAAAAGTAGGATCAGCATTATATAAAGGGAGCATAGTAAAACAAGTACAATCACCACCAAAACATACTTTAAGTATTCTAGAGAAACCCAAGTAAGCAAACCTCAAGCTTTTGCAGGCTCAAACAGCTTAAGTGAAATATTACTTCAGCAGCAGCAAAATGCTAAGTTTAATGCAGTGTTGAAAAGACACATTAAAAAGTTCAGAGTGGGATCAGTTTGTCATGTATGTAAGATAGCTATCTAGTTCTGACGTGTAGTAATGAAAGAAGCAAAACACCATATATGGAGAATATCTTAAACCAGGTAACCTGTTACCCAGTCTGCAGATATTTCAGCCATCCGGAAGAGTGAGATATGTAATCATGTGCAAGAGCGCTATCATTTATTAATTATAACCTCACTATTCTGTCCTAATTATTCTGTCATTTTTATGGAAATTATGACTGAATGTGAAGTACAGTGCATAAATCCCAAGCCTATAAAACTGTACATACTAACCACATTTACAGCAATCCAGTGTATTGGGTTGGCGTGGCAAGGTTTTGGTAGTGGGGGTTTACAGGGGTGGCTTCAGTGAGAAGCTGCAGGAAGCTTCCCTTATGTCCGACAGAGCCAATGCCAGCCGGCTCCAGGACGGACCCACCGCTCACCAGGGCCGAGCCCATCAGCGACAGTGGTAGCGCCTCTGGGATAGCATATTTAAGAAGGGGGAAAAAAACTGTGCAGCAGCAATTGCAGGCAGAGAGAGGAGTGAGAATACGTGAGAGAAACAACCCTGCAGACACCAAGGTCAGTGAAGAAGGAAGAGGAGTAGGTGCTCCAGGCACCGGAGCAGAGATTCCCCTGCAGCCCGTGGGGAAGACCATGGTGAGGCAGGCTGTCTCCCTGCATCCCAGGCAGGTCCACGGTGGAGCAGATATCCACCTGCAGCCCGTGGATGACCCCATGGTGGAGCAGGTAAAATGCGCCCAAAGGCTGTGACCCTGTGGGAAGCCCGTGCTGGAGCAGGTTCCTGGCAGGACCTGCGGAGAGAGGAGCCCACACTGGAGCAGGTTTCTGGGAGGACTTGTGACCCCACAGAGGACCCACACTGGAGCAGTCTGTTCCTGAAGGACTGCGCACCGTGGAAGGGACCCGGAAGGACTCACGTTGGAGAAGTTCATGGAGAACTGTCTCCCACGGGAGGGACCCCACGATGGAGCAGGGGAAGAGTGTGAGGAGTCCTCCCACTGAGGTGGAAGGAGCGGCAGAGATAACGTGTGATGAACTGACCCCAACCCCCATTCCCCATCCCCCTGTGCTGCTGGTGGCGGATGAGGTAGAGAATTGGGGAGTGAACCTGTGCCTGGGAAGAAGGGAGGGGTGGGGGGAAGATGTTTTAAGATTTGGGTTTATTTCTCATTACCCTACTCTGGTCAATAGGTAATAAATTAATTTAATTTTCCCCAAGTCAAGTCTGGTTTTTCCTGTGACAGTAATTAGTGAGTGATCTCTCCCTGTCCTTATCTCGACCCATGAACCTTTCTTTATATTTTCTCTCCCCTGTCCAGCTGAGGGAGGGAGTGATGGAGCGGCTTTGGTGGGCATCTGGTGTCTAGCCGGGGTCAACCCACTACATCCAGTTATTGTTGGTGTAGGAGACTGATCATTTGTTTCATTTTTGTTTAAGGAGCAGGTCCATCATTTCTCACTGTTTCTGAAGACATAGGCAGTAGTGTAAGAAACACAGTTATCTCTTTCAATGTGCTGTTATGGAAACTATCTACAAATGCAGGCAATTCAAAGGACAGGAGAGAGAAAACTGCTAATAACACTTTCAAATATCATGGCAAGATTAGATCATCTATGGATAGAACATTGCACACTTATTCTTGCAAATATGTCCATATCTTCCTGCTTAAGTTCATTTTCTTTATTTCAGTTTAAGCTATCTTTTTTTTTTTTTTTACTGTTTGTGTGGCGTTTTTTATTAATTGATGGTATCTGTATCTAAATAACTATATCTAAAATTACACAGATCCCATGGATGTTGATTTCTTTCAAGAAATTAATTGCCACACACAAAAGGGAAAAATTTGCTTGCCGTGATTCCACCAAATTGCACCAGCAGGACAATCTGGCCTTTAATATTTCAGAAAACATTGTATCTTACAGCAGTTTATTACTGTAATGTTGTGGGTAATAAACAGGAATTCATTATTCTTTCGTATGCACTAAATATGTTTGTACAATACCTTTGTACTGATGATACTAAAGCAATTACAGACATTCATGACTTCAGATCCTAAAGCCTTCTGGCAAGCAGGTGACTATTATTAGCTACACACTACTGGAAAGCTGAAATGCAGGTAAATAAATGATTTGCCCAAAGTCTTGCTACTGCAGAGTTATGTAGAGATTATTATTATCTGGAGACTATTGTGGTGATGTCAATTTGAGAAGTCTATTCAAAACCTCGATGAGAAATGTCCTAGCAATGCTCCTGACAATCAGCCAGGAGGTGCAGGTGGCTCTGAATTGCCCACCGGAGAAGGCTGACTTAGCTTGCAGCTCCAAACCATTCTCTAGAAGAGCTTAGTCCTCTCCACTGACTAAAGAGAGACTAGCCTCAACAGACTAAATGCTGACTAAATTTAATCATTCGACTAAATGTGAATGCCCATACACTCCCTCTATGCCTTTTCACCTTGTACTCATTTGGATAATAAAGTCTTGAGAGCAGATCCTGTCTCCAAGCTGTCCTGTAAAAATACATGGCTGCTTGTACATGGATACTATTCTTATCAGCAAGAACTGAAACTAGGATTTTCTGTGTCCAGAAAAGAGGCACTTAATATCAAAACAGAAGAAGTAATATCCTTTGCTCTCAGGGCACCAAGAAGATGTTTTTATCAAAGCAGGCCAGACTACCTGTATCGGTACCTGTACCATATAGGTATTTCTCTAATGTTAGAATAGATACCAGGCAGTAATCAGGTTCTGGATGTGAATTGGTTCACCTACCCAATCTGCCTCATCCTTTTCAAATACAAATATTCTGGTCTCTCTCGCTTGTGAACATACAAGAGCTGGTCACAGTAGAATGCTGTGGAAGCAAGGTAGGACTGGGGACCGCTATCTGGGATGTTAGACTCCATCTCTAGCCACTACGGAGATCCTAGAAGCTATAGACAGAATTCTTAGTGCTTGAAAAAAATAAGTTTGAAGTGTGGGCCAACCAAACAGGGGCAGAATTGGGACAGTGGAATGGTGATGAAAGAGATTTAGAAACAACTGTCTCTACAGAGTAACAGTTCCCACTGAGCCATGCTGCCACAGCACAATGGCTCCTTATGGCCTCTTCACTTATGGTATTCTTAAACTAACAGCAAGCAGAACAATGTACAGCACTGTAATCACCACCTGATTTCCCATTGTGAGATTTTCTTCACTCAGCCACAGTAAGAACCAACTCAAACTTCCCTACAGTCTTTGATGCTTAGGAAATAGGGTCTGGGTTTGTTTCATCTCTGTATTTGTAGCTGTGGAAATTGTACGCTAGTGAGCTTGCTAGTACTTCAAACAATTTTCTTCAGAAAAAGCTGATGTTGAGATGTGGTTTCAATGCCCTTGGGAAATCTCTTCCTAGATTTTCTTCTCCTCTGCCCTTGAAAAATCTCTCCAGGTTTTACGCTGGACCTACTGCAGCATCAGAAGACCTACTGCTACCTGAAAGCAAAAGATCTGGAACTATTGTCACCTGAGGCAGAATGTGAGGAGTTTTTTTCAGTACTGATACAGTTAACAGTGTTCACAGTTCATGGATATTTTTTTATCCCTAACAGACCAATTTCAAGTATACTTGTAGTCTGGAAAGCAGCTAAGCGCTTTCATTTCAATCAGTATGCAGCCTGCAAATTTCCAAAAAGTGCACTGGCAATAAATTCACACAGAGACCCTTCTTACACAAGTAGAAGTTGGATCCCTGCATATACTATTAGTATAAGGTTACTATAAGGTAACACAGTGAGTAAGAATGCATAATCCTTCTCTTCACTCATACTTCTCTCTCTGCTAAAAATTGTAGAGTAGCACCAGGGCTGAATAGCTGCAATAAAGCTTTCTCTCACTGTCAGAAGTGCTCAGATAATGGTCCTGTGTTAGGGCAGGGCTGAAAGCCCATAATGTCACTGCTACTGCTTCTGTATAAAATGACTTCACACTCTGTCCTTCAGTAACTCCATGGGGATAGTAATGTCACAGTAATTGTGGTCTTGTAAGGATTAAATCATCAGCATAAGAAGAATACTCCAAAGGTAAAAATATGCTTAAGAACTCCTAAGACAGGATTTTTAATTTTAGGTTCAAATCTCATCCCACTACGAAACAGAATCAAATATCCTTTCAGTGCTGTGACCAAAAGAGATGTCAAAACAAAGCAATGCATCACCTTGCCCAGTTGTAGATGAAGCTACCGTTCCCCCACAAAAAAGGGAAGTGGGTCAAAATGTTTTACTGTGCATCCCTCCTTTAGTTTATCATACCTGCAGTTCTGCAAGTATCTATAGGTCTATAAGTATCTCTAAGTTCTTCTGTACTCCCAAAGCTCTCAGGAAAGTGATGTTTCTGTTACATTTCTGGCCCAATCAGAAAAAAATGAAAGCAGAAATCTTATATGAAAACATGTTCATATTTGGCCATTGAGTCTAAACATGATGCAGATCCCCAGAGGTAAATCTGTGACAAGTTGAAACCTTTTGCATTCAGAGCAAAGTAACTGAGAGCCTCAGTCTTCTCAGACTAATAAATTTTTCAGATGATGGTGATTAAATCCCATGGGAAAACCTGATCCACTAGGTACCCTGCATGACTCAGAAGTGATCACCAAGACTGGCAATAACCCTGCCCACATGAAGATGTACCTGTCCCAAAAACTCACGTTTACTTCATTTACCTCACAACAGGAAAAAATGATACAGTACCTCTCACTTATCATATTTTCAGTCCTGAAAATTTCCCCTCAGTATTTGGCAGTGGATCTCTTAAGGACAAGGACCTTAAGATCTGATTCTTCACAAATGCTGAGCATCTAAAATCCTGTGAAAGTCGACAGGGACTGACTAGGCTCAGTACCTCTGCAATTAGAGCTAAAGTAGAAAAAACATCTTAATAACCTCCTAATGGACTGCTGAAAACAATAGTTTCAGCAATCACGATGACAGAAAGTTGGGCTCTTTTCCCCTTGTAACACAGAAATAATTGACAACATTTGAAAACTATAAGAAGAGGTGCAAGGAAGAGGAATAGATTTGTATTTTAACTCCATTTGAGTGAACTGGAAAAAAGGAGCTGCCTGGTAGGGCAAAGCAGAAAAATACCTCTCTCAAAATAAGAAAGAATTTCCTTACAATGCATTGAAGTTTATCTGAAACAGGGAAGTATCTTTTACTTTGTTTCCCATAGCGAGGGAGGTGGCTGGCACCCATTCAGAAGAACGCCTTCCCACAATCCACCCTCCACACTCACACTTTGCAGTTTGTTAGGAAACATTCTCCAGCCCTTTGGCTCCCTAAAAAAAGTCAGAGCCCAAGTTCCTCTGTCCTATTTTCAAACACCACCCTTGCCAGAGCCACTCTTTGTGCGGTTGTGAAACACGTTGATTTCTCAGGTTTACCTTGACTCAGCTCAAAAAATAGCAGACTGGATTCATGGTAAAGCAAAGCACAATATCTTTTAGAGATATAAAGTCTTTTTTTTTGGTTATAAAATGAACATCAGATGCAATTCTAATATTAGTTTAAAATGGACTGCATTGCTATTTGCTTAATTACTCCTACTCAGAATTCTTAGACAGGTTCCAGCTGCTTCAGTTGAGGGTTTGGCTTTAAAGTAACATCATGTCTTCCAAGTGCTGCCCTCAGTTTTTACCTCTGTATTCACATATGGCTGCTACAGTCCATTACAATCAAGTTTGGGCTAATGTGCTTTCAAGGATTTTACCTGAAATCAAGGCATTTCAGTACTTAACCATGGAAAACCCTTTCTGAATTCATGCCTAACTAGCTAGGAGTGACTGAGTATCAGCTATGCAAATACCACTGATGTTTTTTCCAATAGCTGGGTTTAATAAATATTTTCCCTACCTTCCTAGCCTATCTACCTGCCAGCTGCCCCACGTCCACTCTAGGCTATTCCTATTATGAGGGATTATCCACATATTCATACGAATTATTAGAAAAGACATCAGTTCTATATATATTCTGTGAAACTTCTCATCCTGGGAGGTGTTAAACATTCCTATAGGTATTCCACATGATATATTTTAATAAGGATGTTTTGGACAGCTTATACAAGCAAACTTTTCTTCTTACTTCAAGCCTGATCTTAGCTTTACCACTGGGTTTCCTGAACCATACTTTTGGAACCAGATGCAGGTGGCAGAAACAAATGTTCTAAATACAGTACATTATGTGTGGATATTCATATATCCACATGTGGATATAATGTGGATTTCAGCCTTGGAAAGGAATACTGAAGTTAGGATGGTCTGATTTGCTGCAGCTGTCAGAGATACAGACCAGTAGTGTCTGCCACAGCCTGGCAGAGGCTGAGGAGTCCCCTTAGTCTCCATTCTTGGGTTGTTCATAGCATTTAAGCCACAAGCTTCAGCTCCATAGCATCAGCTGTTTTCATCTGAGACAAAAAGGAGTAACTTCAAGGAAGCAGAGCATGCAGTTGTTTTCTGTGCTGATTAACACTGGCCTATGGTACAGTCCACACTTTGCAAAAGTTACTTGCTTCCTATAGAGCATAACTGATATGGTAGCCCAGGGCTACTGTCAAGAACCTGTTTGCATTCAAGTCCTTTTTCATACAGCTCTGCCAATGAACACAGTCTTCCCCTTTACTTTCCACAAAGCACCCTGAACATACCTCCAACCCTTTCACAGGTGGGAAAACAACAACACAACAAACACAAAATGTTCATATTGCTTTGGAGATGTATTTAGGCTGCTCAGCACATGAATTGAGAGGATAAACTAGAAAATCTCCAGCTGCACCACGAGATGGTGCTCAGCCCTCTGTAACAGGCACATGGAGTACCATCAGAGTCAGGAAATTTTGCTTGAACTGGGTACTGATACCCCCAACCTAAGCACACACAGACAGTTGGGCTCATAAATGATTCTCTCTATGCAGCCCTGCTGGATACAGCATTCCCTGTAAAATACTGCTGTGCTGCTGGAGGAGTCACCCAGCCAGTGAGAAATTGCAAAAATAGAACTGAGTCTGCCGAGCTGGAAACTTGAAATCTACCACACCTGCAGCAAAAATCTTGAAGTTTGGATAACCTTTTCAGTTCATTCAGGAAAATAAGCTCCATGAGAACTATGCAAAAAAAAAAAAAAAAAGTCCTGCATTTTCATATAGTTTTCGTGCTGCTCCTTCTGCTCTGTTGCATTTTAATATGCTTGAAACAAATCAAAGTGTGACCAGTGAGAGAAATATTATAAACTTTGATTACAATGAGAACTGGTCAATTTTATTGGCACTGCTTTCATGTCAATGATGATTTAGGAAGCAAGTTTCCTTTAATCTAAAATTATCCTAAGCAGCAAAATATCGTAATATAATAAATTGGAAGCAACAAACGTTCATTCTTTCTAGTATAACAAAACGTGGAACTAAATGAGGCTAATCTTCTGCCCATCACAAAAAAGGCAGTGATACTACCCACACTTGTGGCATCAATATTTTGGCAATTCTAGGACTATGATCAGTATTTTCATGAGTGCGAGTGAGGCTGTGGCAGAATAGGCTATGGTAACAATGTAATTGGGGTGTATGCAATTACTGTTACACTATAATGGTAAAAAATGTACAGTACATGATTTGGCCAACTGTGTACTGACCTCCAAAAATCTCACCGGTCATCTACAAATATGCTTCTTCCCTTCTTTTCTTGTATTAAAGTTGAATCAGAGTTGTTACATGATACTTGATGCCATCTCCCACAGTAGAACTGGCGACATTTTAGCAGCAATAGATATTTAATTTGTAACAGCCCTTATAAACTCTTGGCTTCGTTCATTATCCCACTGCGCAAACTCACCTTACCAACCCACAAGGAAAAAAGCCTCTCATACTTCTATAGCTCTTTCAAGGGGCCTCTTAGAAATTAAAACATTTTTATATTATTTCTGCCTTTAAAAAATAATTATGGAATTCCAGCAACATTTGCACCTGGCATTTCTTCTGTTGCACTGGACGTGCAAACCCACCATATTCAAATTAGACCCTGTGCCGTTATAAACTCTGTAAGATGCACACATCTTCGACCGTACATGGCAACTGGAATAGAGGGAATCCATTCAAATCTAGAATCCCTCACAGGCATGCAAAAGGACTAGGGTTTTGGGACAACGAAATATCAAATGTATGACATCTTTCCCCAATTCAGCTAAGGAAGACTTGTAGTTTTGCATGCAGCAGAATGATTTGGCAAATACTGATCCTCCTCTCAAAGCGAAGAGCTAAACTCCAAGAATTCAAGAGGAACACCATGCTAGATGGAAGACCGCAACCTTGTTTAAATGCTTGAATGCTGTAAGAACATTTGTTCACTAGGCAGTTCCAAAGATGCTAACAGCTTGGTGAAGGTGGCAACAGCTTGCAACCTGAAAGATGCTGATGTGAGTCAAAAGCAATACCAGCTACATTTCTTCTTCTCCCTACCAGTTCAAAATGGTGGGCTGAATAATTTAAAATAAAACTCTCCTACAAAAAAAGCAGAACAGAAAACACACTAATACAAATGATGTCAGCATGCTAACAGTTTCTTAATACACAATTAAACCTTTACCTGAACTTACTCTTGCATTAACAGTTAATTAGCATAATAACTTCTCTGTTTTGTTTCAAGCTTGCTGGTGATTTTCTACTTCAGATTCATGAGCAAACAAAAATAATAAGATATCCATGGATTATTAAAACTGTACCTGGTGATTTGAACTCCAATTCATGATCAGGCCTGGACACTGTGAAATCCACCAAGAGGAAAAAGCTATTTTTCCATAATTAAGTATGCATGCATGACTGTTTAATATAGCAAGCACTGAAGTGACACGAATCAAAAAGATATTTAACTGGGAAAATAACTTGAGAACTTCTCTCAGGCTTTCTAACTTCTCACATTCAGAAAGAAAATGTTCAGCACATTGCATTTTTCACTGGCTAGAAAATGGTTTATGATGATATAAAAAATCTTCACCACCGATCAAACACACCTATGGCATCTTGGCCAGGTTCCTTGTGGTACCAAGTCTTCCCACGCATTGTATTCCCTTTGCACAAGAGAAGCAAAAAGTCAACAACTGTTTCCTTGGCCCTCAAACCTCAGGAATCAGCTTTTCTTGAGAGGAGTAGAAGATAAGCAATTAGAAAAAAAGACATCACTGCTGAAAGGTTTGCTAAGGGCAAGTTTCCAGAGAAGCAGCAGCAACGCAAGCTTGCCATATGCGTCATACACCAGTGTGCACCAGCTTGACCAAGCGAGACTCTCTCTGGGAGAAGAAGGGTTCTTGTTCTCTCTGACTCATTCTGTCCCTGCACAAACAGTAAACATTTCTAAGGTGTTTCTTTCAGAGGCAGACCTCTGCAGCTCACCTTTCCCGAGCTCATTTCAGAAAGGCCAATGTTCAAGCACAGAAGCACTGAAGGATATTTTTAAAGTAAACTTTTATCTTACTCCTCAAGCACCTGTGTGCAGTTGCAGTTCTTTGCTCCCTGAGAGAAATTTACTAGCAGCAGAGCCTTTTGCCAGACAAACCAGCCTTGCAGTGCAAAATACAGGCAATGTGATGGGTCATGGTGGCAGAAGGAACTCGGCAGCAGTCATTGCTGAAATAGGTGGGTGGTGTGAGGACTGTTAAGCATGGAAGAAAGCTCCCAGCTGTGGAGAGGCAACTTTCCTCTGTCATTATCAACCCTCTCACTATTCATTCATGGAAACAGTATCCACTATTTAAGTCCTAACGTAGTCATTGATTGATTTTAAGATACTCAACAGCCTGACATGTCTTAATCCTGGAAAAAAACACATTTAGTACTGCTACACAGCTCCCTGATATTACCACTCACAAGTAAGTTTCCTCAAACTCAGCATCTTGTGTAGAAAAAGAAAAATCAATTAAACGGAAAAAGAAATGACCAAATGTTCAATGCCTGGACACCATAGATGACACTGTTTCAGTCTACCTTTGGCCCTCTATTTCACTGTAAGGCAGCAAAAGCATTGCCTTTTAAGCCCTATAGCATGATGTCCACAAACTTTGAAGGCTATAGTTGCTTCCTGAGTGTACTGGGTTTGGCTGGGAGGGAGTTAATTTTCTTCATAGCAGCCCGCATGGTGCTACGTTTTGGATTTGTGAGCAAAACAGTGTTGATAACACACAGGCGGGGGAGAGCAAGTGAGCAGCTGTGTGGTGCTTAGCCACCTACAGGAGTTAAACCAAAACAGGGAGGAAAGTGCAAGTGATGACAGCTGATCGGAAAGGAACACAAATCAATTTATACAAAGAAAGTGGCCAAAATAACAAACTGAGAAGTGTACAAGTTTTTCTATCAAAGCCTTTTTTCCCTCAGGCATCCTGGCTGAGATCCTGCAAACATTGCAACAGGAAAGAAGTAAGGCATCCTGTTCTCCCCAAACAGACATGAGAAAGGAAGCTCGTATTATAACAACTCGTGGATAAGAGAAAAACATTGCTGACCAGCAACTAGTTAATTCAATGTATCATTAAAACAAAACCCAGCATCACATGACTTCAAAAGTTATCCTACCCACAAATTTCTTCCTAGGTTCCTCCAAGGTTCACCCACAGCATCTTTCTCCTCTGGCAAAAAAACCAACAAAAAACCAAAACACCCCAACCTTTTCATATTCCATAATCTTTGTTACAGCATCCAGAATCCCAATATTTAATTGGAATTTCTAACATTAAGTAGTGGGTAACTAGCTTAGTGATTGACAGGGTGATTGGGTGGTTGATATGGTTGTTTTGACTCTGCCCCCTACATGACAGTTCTCACTTTTAGTTATAATGCCATGGAAGGGCTCAGAGGCTACATGAATTGAAAATTCTATATATAAAAACATACAGCACAAAGACAACCTTTCAAGAAGTGGCAAGGAGTCAAGAAAAGCTGCTGGGGTGGAAACGATAGCCAGTAAACTGGCACAGTTGTTTTCCAAAAGCCGGTCACTGATTCCTGACAGATGACTGCTGAGTTTCCACAGTTAGTTTTCTTTCCCATTAGGTCCCACCACAGCAATTCAGTTAAAAATAACGCAGAATGCATTCTGCCAAGCTCTGGTCTCAGCAGCACCATCTCTTCAAACTGATGACCTTAGAAGACCTGCTGAAGTCCCTACCTGAGCACTAGAACCGAAGAGTCAGACTAGAGACTTTCAAAGGATGTGACAGTATTAGCTGGAAGATGAAGGCTAACTGCTGCTAACTAACAGCTGAGGCTAGCTGAAGTCTAGTAAACATGTACCTGCATTTGAAGCCCAGATTTACAGCCCCTGAAATATTCTGGGATGTAGGGACCTTGTGATAACACAAACTGCAGTTTAGGATTGCAAAAATTAATCATGCCACAGCAAAACCTTAATCTTCATGGCACTGTCTGGATGAGGAGGATTAAAGACACTGTGAAAAGCTTGTGCTCATTACACCCAGTGTTCTGCACCCAATAATGCAGATCGCTAGAGCCTCTTTACCAGTCACTCCTTATCCAGTATCCGCTGAGCCTCAAGGCACACTGATTTGGCCCTAAATTTACTGATAAGGTAACACCCAACATAGCAAGCACTGCTTGTGCTGATCAGGGTTTGCTTTTTTTTTTCTTTTTAAGTACTCAAAGTCTCATTAGAGATGTTCTCTCTGGGTTCTTCTCAGACAAAACTAATCACATATAAAATACTCGCTTCCTCCTACATACTAAAGCATGAGTTTCCAGGTTTGTGCCAGTTTTCTTTGAATAAAAGAACTAAGTGGATGTTCTAGCAACTAATTACAGAATCTAATCTACAAAGACATTGTATAGACAGCAGCAAAGCAGAGCAGCTTCTCCTGTGCGCTTCACCTTTTGCCTCTCGCCTAGGTGGAAGATGTCCATATGGAACCCAGCCCCAAAGGGCCTTGTCCTCTCCATTGCAACTGGTAACTGCATGGACTTTGTCACTACCATTTTAAAACAAGCTTGGGAGCACTATTTCACTTTGTAAGGGTAGCAAGCAACCTCTGAGTTGAGAGCTTAAGTCAAGAGTTTTCTTCCCACTGGGGACTTAGAGTGGACTTGAATCAGTCAAGTCTGAGACAAAATACCTCACTTTGTAGTAGCTCACACAGGAAAAAGGAATTTGTTGTTATGTGATAAAGCTCATCTGCACACCCACAAAGGAGCTCAGAGAGACACCAGCAGGAGAAGGAGACCAAATAATATCTTCCTGGGTTACATCCAGGCCCATCACAGGGGCCATCAGCCCATCAGAGGCCCATCTGCACAAACTCATAGGAGCACAGGGGCACAGTGGCAGGTGGGAAAACAAATCAAGGACTCCTGAGGAATTAACACCTTGTCCAGGCCTCTCCAAGGGCTGTCCCAGCAGAGCCATTAGCCCCAGTGTCCAAGCGTGAAACTCATCACCATAAGTCATCTGGAGCAACTCTTGTGATCGCTTTTTGGACTAAGGGGGTTGCTGCCTAGGGTGGGACATATGTGATGCAGGGGAAAAGCAGTTTGGGATGAGACAGACTTATCATGGGATGTTTAGGGGAGACACCAAAGGCAGCAAAAGGGAAGAGATTAGGTGATTTGGGGAGGAACAAGAGTGGGAAAATAGAGGGGAAAGGAGATAAAAAGGGCTGGTCATATGTAAATAGTTGCTGGTCAGTATGCTTACCTGGCTGTGCCCTGCACCTTATCAGTGCAGTCTGTCCTGTCTTCTTATTAAATTCCTTTCTAACTCTTTCCTGGGTGAGGACTCTCTATTCTGTGTGCATGAGGGTGTATGGGGGTGTGAGTGCAGCAACTGGAGTCAGACCATAGGTCAGAGAGCCTGTATGTTCATGCTATCAGAGACTGGAATGAGCACGGGTCTGTGGGTAAGTGTGTGATCACTAGCAAAGTGCCTGCCAGGAATACGTCTTCAGCCTCGCTACTGGTTGAACCTGGGAATGGGGAGTGGCAGTAGCCTCACCTCTCTTGGGCTGCTGGATCCAGCATGGTATGTTTTCCCTAACAGAATTCTTTGTTTACCATCTGACAAAATATCTGGGAGGACTGCTGTTTCATCACCTGACAAGAGGAAGAGTCTTCCAAAGACAGGCTTGCTCCCTTCCCTTCTTCTGCATTGCAGTGCAGCAGCAGCACAAGGCCAGACCAGTGCCCTGAGTCTGAAACTGCTCAAAGGTGAGACTGTTCTCACCTAGGCTGTACAGATGCTACAGACACCAGCTTTGCTTTCACCACTACGATATGACATACTAATGACTCGTCACTTTTCAGGCTGCATAAGCATTCATTTCTTCCTGATTATGTTTAAACGGAGCTAGGAGATACTAGAGTCACAAATATGATGTGTACGTTTAATCATACCTCTTCACTTTCCAAATAATGTTTTCATGTTAGAGTACTATTAAGCTTTTATTAAAACGACAGCAACATCACTAGGAATCAGATAAGTGCACTTGGTTTTACAACATTTTGATTAGATTGGAGTTAGCACGTCTTCCTATTTACTTATGATGATATGGAAAAAAAGAAAACTTTAATTCTCTCCCAGAGAGTTACACATCATAGGTTTGTATTTTATGTTGTTACAGTGGCACATACTAAAACAAAACATTAACATTGCATTGAATTAAGGCACTAAATACAGTAAGTGTGAGAGAAGCAACGGAGAAGGGAGAACCAATCTCATGTTCTAGCTGTCTTCTATTGTCAAAGACCAGTCCAAAATTAACTGGATCTGAAACAACATGCCAACTGCAGGGCCTCATAGAGACACAGGATCAACTAGTAGTGATTGGACTGTTATTTTTTATCCTCTTCTATTTGTGCTTTTAGCAACAGGTAAGAGAAGAGGATCAGGATTTGCTGAAGCTTTACAAGTGACATGAAAATAGGTAGCGGCTTGTCCAGCATGCTTTAGTGAGAAGAAAAGGCCTCATTATGAAACAAGTGACAAGACAGAAGTATTCACTGTTCCAGAGGCAGCTACTTTTGGAAGATCACACCTCCCATAAAGGTAGCATCGAACTATGCAACTGTGACTATTGACATGCCACACAAAAGGTTTGGGAGAAAGAGAGAGGACTAGACCAAGAAAAATAATACAAGCAGTATCCCAGAAAGAACACAAAGTGAAGACACCTCCAAAAGCTAGTAAAAGTGTAGCACACACAGCCCTGTCCTCCACACTTAATATTGGGTAGAATGCTGAAAACTATCGCCATCTGGACTGATATGAAGTGGGGTCACTGAAAAGGGAATAAGGAAATTAAGGACTAGATACCTTTGAAAAAATGAAGAAAAATCAGAGCACCAGATATTTTGACACAAACTATAAAACTATCACAACAACTTTAATTTTCTTTAACGTGAACTATGTATTTCAGGAAACAGTTTACAGGAGAGGGACCAAAGCGCTACTCTTCTTTAGGAAATCCTTTTTAAAAACCCAGATTATATGTATGCAAAAATATAAGGGTATTTAGACTATACCTGTTTTCCCCATAAATCCAGCCAACAAAATTATGCTATCCATTTTGTCTGCATTATGTTGAGGAATCATTCAATGCACCTTCACACAGTGTATTTTGGGATCCTGATCCTGCTTTTGGTTGTGCTGATTTTACACTCAGCGGAAAAGACTGTTACTACCCAGTTACATCTGCGTAAGCAACAGCACTGTTGGGTCCTTCTAAATGCAAACTCTGTCAGTGTGCAGAAACAGAAAAGGTCAGTTTAGGTATCTTCAAGAGTGAAAGGAGAGGATGAGAGGAGTAGTAAAATAAATACAGAGAAAGTAAAAAACCGTTCCTATTCTAGGAAACTGTCAGTCTTCCATTACAGAACTGTGAGATGACAGTGATGAGAAACAGAGAGAGGCTAAGAAGAAATGAAGTGATGGAAAACAGTATTTTGCATCAGATATATGAGAACCCAAAGACAGGCAAGCAAAAAGCCTTCAATCCTTTCAATGAAAATTAAGAGCAAGCATACTGAAAATTAAATGCTTACCTGGGACAACATACTAGAGTCCTCTCAAATAGCATAAGCTTCAGTGCTTGCTGTGGTAGGCTCTTTAACCTACACGTTCCACAGGGCCCCAAAAGTACAGCTCTGTTTACCTTTAAAACCATGCACCAGGTCCCTTCTATTCAGTTAGCAATGGTGACTGCTTGACCTGCAACTCTTCAACTGGTTGGGAATCCCATTTGTCAAGTTACTTTAAAACACTTCTGCTCATTTCAACAGAACCTGGCAGACCCATCTGTATGTGGATAACTCCCTCTGCACAAGTAAATGTCAGTGTGCCTGCAAGAATGGTTATAGTGATATTTGGTCTGCTCCTGGCTAACCGTATTTTATTCGTGCAAGAGTATACAGTTTTTTATCAATCGGTTCCCAGGAGGTTCCCTTCTAGAAAGCAGGACAGATGACCCGAGTCATTGCAACAGACAGCAACAAAACAAGGTGTTGGAGGGACTAGGAGTAGGGTTGTACATTTTCAGCAAAGTATCATAAAAAATGAATTAGGAAAATCCAAAGTGCTTTAAAATAAATAAATAAATAAATACAAACCTTCAGAGGATGACTGTATTTAAAAATGCAACAGGCTCAACTATTAAAATGCATGGAAGCAAAATGATTCAAGATGTTTTGATGCTTATGGGGAAACTAACAAAAGCACTGGATTCAGACTGTCTTCCCACTGCTCTGATTATAGGATTATCTTTTCCCTCCTTTTCTTTTTTGAATGTTTCTCCCAGTTACTGCTAGATTTTGATTTGCATGAAAACTAGACCATTGCTCATTGCTACTAAAGCTGATTTCCCATCTGAAGATAGTCTTCCATAGCTAAGCCCTTAACAGCCAGCTGTCATCAAAAGTTGAAGATGATGACAACAATATCAGATTGTTGTCCAGTATCAGAGGAACTGATATGGATGCTCAGATGACATGCATCAACAAGAACTATGGTGCAAGTGTTTAGATAGAGTTATAGGTGGCTAAGCAGCAAGAGTATATGAGCTCTTAGGAAGCAAAAGATCCTATTTTTATGCAAATGTCCTCAGCACTGCTGGGTAGAAACTGGCAATCTCAGCTAGCAGAGATTCAAGAGACTTTTTCCTATTACCCACTCTACCTTGAAATAGTGTTAAAACTTTGAAGAGCAAAAGGAATTCAGCAAGAGCTGTCAAGCTTTGAGTCATACAGGACTAATCCCACATATCCCTGCAATAGGGCTGAAGAAGGCTGCAGATCTCAACGTTGTTTCAGCAAAGTATCATAAAAAATAAATTTGGAAAATCCAAAGTGCTTTAAAATAAATAAATAAATACAAACTTTCAGAGGATGACTGTATTTAAAAATGCAACAGGCTGCAATAGGGCTGAAGAAGGCTGCAGTTCTCAATGTTGTGAAGTCATGATAAAGCTCCTACAGTGTGTCAGGGCTCACAGCTGGAATAATCACACATCGCCAATGCTTTGTTTTGTCCCTAATGACAGGCTCCCAGGGACCACTTCCCAAGACCAAGAAACTAACTGCTTCCACTTCCCTACAAAGTAGGATCTCGATCAGCTGGCAGTGACTAGGAGGGAAAGCTGATCTATTATCTGCTTATGTGTGTATTTTTTTTTTTCCTATTTGCAACCACAGAGAATCTTTTAAATTTTGCAAATATTATACATGGGGAAAAAAACCAAACAACTGCTGTCTGCTCTCTAACACTAAAAACCTACTGTTAGTCCAAAACTATCACAAAGCTGTTAAGAAACTTCTTTACAATAAGATTCTCTTGCTGCTTCTACAATTGGTTCTGCTACTTGAAAGCTCTATATTTGCTTTTGGGGCTGCAACACACTTCTTTCCACCTTCCTGCTAGCTTGGATGGGGCTCGTGAGCAAGAAGACCACAGCCTCTAGAAAACACATGGACCATCCTTGCCTTTTAATCCCTTGTAGCATTTCCAAAGTGATGTTTAGCCTTCCATAAATCTTTCCACATAAAATCCAACACAGAGGATCTACTAGTTCAGGAGTCTGGTTTCAAGTAAGATGAGCCTCAAAGCATACTTGAGAGCTAAACAGCTCCATTCTTTGGGAAGTGCTTTTTACTTTGAGGCCTACATCAACTTCGACCAGCTCTTTGAAGTAGAACAGAAAAGATTTTGTTTGCTCAATCAGTCTAGAATTGGATATGATCTTTCACTATTATTTTTCACAGAGATTTCATAAGCCTTCTTCCCTACTTTTACAGACTGAATAGGATCTTCCGTGACCCAAAGATTCAGCTAGAATTCATTATAGAAACCTAAGAGTGGTAAATGCTATATAAAATGTTATCATGTAACTCTGATAATATACTCAAAATCTAAGATCTAATTTTTCCTTCTATACCCAAATAAAAATGACTTTGAATAAATATCAGGTTAAGTTGTCACCATTCTGAAATAGAGTGAGAGTTTGAGGTGGGGTTTTTTTGTTTTGTTTTTAAAATGTGCATGCCTTTTTTGTAGTGGAGAAGTGCATACAGTACCTGTTGTTATTCTTATGTGGTTCTTTAAAAGTTTTCATAAAGACAACAGGTTACCAGTGAAATATAATATCAGCTCATCAGGTTCCTCAGGTGCTCTTCTGCAAAGCTATGAAATAACAGTTCATCCCCTCCTTGGAGAAACCTAACACAAAATTTTCACATACAATCACATAAGGTCTTCCCTCCTCCCCCCCAGCTTCATATCCCACCCAGCCCTTCAATTTCAGAAGATTTTTTTTTTTTTTTAAAGAAAAGGAAAAAAAAGAAAAGAAAAGAAAAACAGCTTCTAAAACAGCAAAGAAAATAAAGTTATTTTAATATATATAGAAAGAGAACAAAATGAAACTTGAGGGAAAACTTACTGGCGTTACAGTTTATCCTGATACAGTCTAGATGGGGAAAAATAAATGAAAGATGAAATTGCATCCTTCAAGGTAACAGCTGCAGACATCCAAAAACAATCAGTCCACCCTTCCGGGGACAGACACACGCAAAGAGATGTGGCCATTTTATACTTATATACAGTCTGTACAAGTTCAGGAGTGGGTGTATATGTACAGTATATTCTACATAAATATCTGTTACATAAATATATATATACACACACATATATATACACATATGTATAGAGAGATATACCAATATACATATATATCCACATGTTGACACAGAAAGCTATTTTCTTTTTTTAGAAACCTATGCATCTAAGAGTATCTTCTACTCCAGACCATGAATTGATGTGAATTACAATAAAAAAATTGATAATTAAGGCACAAAAAATGTCCCTCAAAATGCAAGTCATACTCCAGTGTCCTTTTGGTTTTTAAAGACCTTTAGCAATTTCTCTAAGAAGCTTGAAGCTCAAAGTCAACCTTTACACATGGTTTCTTTTGAATTAATTCGTATTGTTATTGCATAAATACACCATCTGTCAAACACAGAATACCTGTAAAATCAGCCTGTGAGATTTGTTGGTGCAATATTTAACCCTTTCCAGCTCTCCCAAAGACAGACCCTCTTCTCATTCCCCCAATGCCAGCCCAGAACACTTTTTAATATGTGCACAGACACATTTGACACTGTCCATTCAGGTGAGGAAAGGGTTAATTACGGCCCAGCTGTGTCCTATCATAAAATGGCCACTTGCAAACAGCTAACCGCACGAACGCCCAGCCCAGATTTCAGCTAGTTCTGGAGGTTGGGAATAATTCTTTTTTGCTTGGCGGGGGAATGGAGATTTCTTTCAAGGGTCCCCAGCCCTGCCAGTTCCTCAGAGCCCAATCTCATCTTGCTATCTGAACGCCAAGACTGAATGGGATGCTAATAACGTTCAGGGAGAAGATGAAATGGGCAGTGAAGTGGCAGATGTGGGAACCTTTGCTGGCCCTGATTCATTCAGAGGTTACAGGCAAGGGAGGGACAAAGAAGGGTACATGGAGAGAAAAATAGAGTTACACGTGCGGAACCTAATAAATGGTAACTGACGAGTCTGCTTTTGCAAGTTGAGGTAGGAGAGCCTGAGCTAGAGGGCTTCTGAGCATTGCTTTTCTCATTTAACACACTAATGCTCAGCATATCTCAGGATACAACCTGTAAGAGGATCTTTTGTTTATAAATGCCTACTTACAGCCTTGTGAACATCCAATACTATGGTGTCTGACATGGGTGAGAGCTATCATATCACTGCTATTGCGTATCTTGGGCCATGCTGAACTTCTCTCAGGAAATCAACGCCAGGAATAATAGCAACATGCTACTGGACACCCTGTCTGGACAGCTAAAGCTTTGGCTAGCAGGGACAGTCATATTTATTACAGAGATATGGCCCAGCAAGAGGGATTATACAGAATGGCAGAGAAATATAATGCAGTTTGCTGCTTAACTGGACCAATTTTATGTTTACTCAGACAGATGTGGGAAAATTTCAGCAGCTGAAACTAAATGCAGTTCTTAAAAAATGATAGAGGGGAAAGAATAAGAGACTATAAATAAAGAGCTGTAATGAGCCGGGACACACGAATCAGGAGCAGCATAGCCAGAGAGAGTCTGTTTTCAAGCAGAACTTCTCTTGAGAAAATCTGGGTTTGGTTTTGTGCGATTAGGTTTGTCATGTGTCGTCAACCGCAACAGAAAAGTGGGAGCAAACAGCCCTGGAGAAAGTGGTACGATCACCATACAGTGGTGGCTATATCCCTTACAGGAGCTGGGTGGGGTAAGGGGAGCTCTGAAGTACATGCTGGGGAACTTCCCTCTATGACCTGATGGAGAGTGAGAGCAAGAGTGAGAGAGACTCCCAAGTCTCACTGCAAGCAAGTGAGATCAAGAGAGTTGTTAGAGCTGGAACAACAGGGGAATTTCTTATGGGCTAAACAGTAAGTGTGCTGGAAAGGGAAACATGGCTGGTCCTCAGCAATGTTCATCAAAGTTAGAAACTAAAACCATCGCTGTGTTATTGATGTCTGCAGAGAAGTTTTGCATTTTTAATTTTTTGTTGCAGCAATACAGAAATAACTACACGTCCCAGGGCTTACCCTCAGGCTGAGTCACTGACTGTTCCAGGTGAAGGGATTGATATTTCAAACTGAAAACGAGTGTAGCCCTTATCCTGGCTGCTAGATTTCTATTTCAAAGGACAATGAGAGACCAGGCCACTGAGGGGGTTGCCCTGACAACTACGATGGCACTATTAGATCTCCAGACTCTGCAAGCACGAAGGCTCTGCAATACCATATGCCAGGCAGAAACGCCCAAGCACACTCCAGAAGAACCAGCTCCTGAACCAGGCTTAGTCCAGCTGGGTCAGTGGGGATCCCACATGGCAGCTAAGTGAGTGCATCTGCCTGCGCTGGTACACCAGCACTACCATACTCTCCACACTACATTCAAAGAACAAGCATAGGTTTTTTGTTCTTTTCCTTAATTGTGAGCCTTGCCCAAAGCAACCAAAACAAATTTCCAATCATTAATACATGAAGCTGTTTTCTCCCTCTTACATCAGTTTTTAGAAAGGAAGAAAATACCTATTTTCCTCTAAACTAGTACACCACCACAAATCCAAAACAGTAAGGTGCACGTTTAGCCTGGTCTTTGTGCTCAAAAAAGCAGTAGCTGGGGAATTCAGGAATAATTTAAAAAACTGCTTGGGATTCCTCCTGCACAGCACCAGGGCAGTAAGACTTCTAGTAATCGTCATCTGGGGCTCTCAGCCCTGTTACCAGCTTCTAATGATGAGATTTGCTTTATTTAGGTATAGCTGCATTCCTGACTCAAAAGAGGTTTTCCCTTGCTTTAGGTTTTGAAGATGAGTATACCTAAACAGCTGTAAATCCAGTCACCTGCCAGTTCAGCAGTTGGATGAGGAATCTAGAAGACAGCAGTAAAGTGAAAACACAGTCTGTAACTGCATGGGGAGCAGGATGAGCTGGGAAAACCTTCTACAGTTACTTTCATTCATTATTATTCCTAATGTAAACCAGAATCTGCTTTCTTAGTGCTCAGATGGAAGGTTTTCCAGAGCACATCACCTGGGAAATGGGACAAAGACCCTCTCCTTGCAAAAGGTTAAATAGCTCCACTGCATTTACCTAACACTAGGGATTCATTGTTTGAATGGAAATATCTTTAGTAGCAGACAGAAGTCTCTACAAATTAGGCCTGTGTTTCTTACCATTTGTACCTTTGTGCCTGAAAATAGTGATATTTACTTGACACTGCTAAGGCCCCAGGCTGTTTTTCCCTTGAATCAGAAAAGAAAGTCACCTTCGCTGTGTGAGGACAAAGTGTTTGTTCCTTTTGATGAGCATCCACATGTGGCTATGGAAGAGCACTTTAAGGCAAGACTAGGACAAGAAAGATAATGGGGGCCTGACTATTTCTAAGCTCACTGCAGGGAAACCAGATTAGGTCCTGTGCACACTCCTACCCCAAGTTATAGTGTAGCTCCTTGCCTCTCTCCTACTTGCATGCAGTTTGACTGTGCACCCACCTGTAACTGGCAGCTGACAAATATTTTTGCAGGTCTGTGGCAAAAAAAAAAAAAAAAAAATCAAGGGCCTTTGTATGTACTGATTATAGAAATTTATTAATGAGAAATAGTGTGAATGGGCATACACTTGCAGGTCTGAGTGTATGATCTGCACAAAAGGAAATTTGGCATAGAAGTTCACGTACGTGTGAAAAAGAAAAATAGGAAATATGCCTGCTCTGTTTGTTTGTGGGAATGACAAGAGAAACTTTACATTTTGGAGAGGCAAAGATGTCTCTGACACTCTTGAGGAGATACCCTAGGAAAAGATAGGCAAGAGGGATGATTATACTTCTTTATAAGAGAACTGACTCAGATTAACAGGAGGCAGGAAGTATTTATTCTAGTCACCAGTGACCTGAAGATAAGCCAGTCCAGGAAGAAAAAAACCCTGGAATATTCTTTAATAAAAGTCAGTGACACTATAACCCTCCCATGCATCAATGGGAGGAAAAGTGTGAAGGTGGATCTCCCTATCAGACCAGCCATTTCTTTCCCTTTCTGTACATCTTCTCAGCACCAGAAATTATTCCCAAGCACGTTCCAAGTCATGATTTGCTTAGTTTCTCTCTCTCTCCCCTTCCACTCTAGACCCATTTCTTCAGAGTCATTCTCAACAGAAGTGAGATCTGTATCACATTTGGACTTCCAATCTTCACACAACAAACACTCAAACTACTGTGAGACATGCTGTCAACATGCAGATTGCAGTGCCTCGGGCACCCACACGGGAAAAGTCTGAAACAACTTCCTTGCCCCTCTTTCTTAGAGAATTATTCATTACTGCTCTTCCTTTCCCTCCCACCTTCTGCAGCAAGCACCCAGCTGCCCGTGCCCACCCACGTCTGCTGTATGATGTAGCTATCCCCTGTTTGGTTTGGACACTGAGTGCTGAGGAGGTGAGTGGGATATGCCAGCCCCTGCAGGCTGCTCTGTACGCTCTGTTCTCAGGGCTGTTTGCTGTGCGGGCCGCAGGCTTCAGGCCTTTGAAGGGTTGAATACCATCTTTTGATTTACCATGGCTGATGGGGTATGGGAAAGCTTTACAACTGAAATACACAGAAGAGTTAAGGAAAAAAAAAAAGAAAAAAGAAAAAAAACCAACATAGGAAAGACCTTAATAACCACACAAATGATAATAAGTAATCAAATGGAATAGATCAAAGAGAGAAGAGACAGCTCTTAGTAACAGTATTAAATGACTTATAAGAAAAGCACAATTAAATAACTTACCACTCAAAACAGTCTTTGTTTATATGCATCTGTCATAGGTTAGGCACTCGGGGGTATGCTGACTCATAGCTAGTCAGCACTGAGCATACTCAGGTCTTCAGAGGTGGTGCTGATGACTGTTTCTCACTGGTAAGGGGATTTTGGCAGGGTCAGATAATGAAGATTTGGTTCTTGTTTGTGACATTTTGGCTATGAAAGTCTCCTTACAGAGTTAGATGTGAGTTACAGTAAACAACTGAAAATGAATGGCTGTGGTAAAGTCATTGCTCCTCAAATTCTGTTTCTTCAACAGCAAGGTAAGTTTGCCATTTTGACAGAAGGAAAGTCCTGCTTCAAGGAATATATCTGACAGCTTTATAAATCTGAACAGAAGAGAGGTGAAGCTCAATCCAGGTTCCAACAGTCTAAACTACCCTTCTGTTTAGCTGGGCATAGAGGAAGAGTGCTGACAGGTTTCCACTGATGCAGCCTGTAGTCACTTTTGGGGGAAGACTCAACCTCACACAAGTTTCTAGCTGAAAAGCTGGCAAATCTGGCATACGCATTGCTTCAGTCCCTGCAACTACACAAAAATAGCCTTCAGCTAACACAGGGTTTGGTTTACAGATTTTGTCCCTGTATTAAGCCATCAATGACATCTCTTTCTAAACATGTGTGGACCATATGTCAATTCTTTTGACATAGCCATGTCTTTTAGATGCCAGATAGTAAGAGTTGAACAGTCCACCTCTAGGCTAGGTGGTGGCGCAACAGACCCCAGTGAGTGTTAAAAGTGACCAATGCCAGTATTGGGAAAATATTGTCTGCCAGCATGATATAAGGCAAACTGGAAAGGAAAGACTAAGCTGTAAAAAATTGTAAGTATATTCAGGGTAATCTAAATATAGCCTCCTCGTATTCACATAGGGTCTAAGTCTAGAAGGCCTTGAACACCCAAAAGGAGCAACTCCCCCTATTCTCATTGATTTTAAAGGAAGATGAAGATATAACAGAATCGAACAAGTGGTACCTTTCTCAGAAGAAAAAGTGATAATTTTTGATGAAGTCTGACAGTTTTCATGCTGTAGTACTTTTCATGTGAGAGTATCAAAGGTGATAGAAGCGGTACTTACTACAATACTACCACATCCCTGGCAGGTTGCCAAGTATTCTCTCTTCAACAAAGAAAGGAACTAAGGCATGCAAGGTAAAAGAACGGGCTCTGGGTTACAAGGTGGTAGTGAAGAGCTAAGCAGATACTCAGCTGCCCCATCACTACCCCAACAGAAGCATGCCACTGCCAATCTTCCAGTGATTAAGTTTATCCTCTGAGAAAAAAATGGCTAGCAATAATTGCCAAGAAAGGAAACGGGGGGGGGGGGGGGCGGGGGGGAATCTCATTTTGCCAGATTATTAGCACAGAAGAAAATGCAGACACACACATACATATATATATACACAGACACGCACTGGAGTTTTGTGAAAGATTCTCTTTGCACATGTAAGAATGGTCAACAGCAATTCTTTTGAGCTGTTCTCCAGAGAAACCCTGCAAATCTATGAAATTTTCCTTCACTGTAAGTCAATATAGGTAGAGATGGCTATCATCAGAGTGCTGTTTCTCTTTATGTGAGAAATTACTGTCATAGCTGAAGTTGATCTATTCCCTCTGTCCTCTAGGCCAGTCTGGACAGCACAACAACTGCTCCTATGCTAGCCAGACACTCAATAGTGTTTTACACTTCTTCAGTCAAGCTAAGCAGAGCATATATGTATTCCAAACAGGAACTCTATAAGACTGCATTTTCTTTTTTTTTTTCTTTAATAAAAAGCAAGGGTTTCTATAGCCCTTTAGATGGAGACTCTTTGCTTTTAAGAGATATGAACTCGTTTAAGTGCATCTTCTTCTCTTCACTTTCCTATTCCAAAAGCTGATATTAGGGTCTGACTTGCACTTTCGAAGCCAAAAAGACACTAGAAGCAATTTTAAAAAAAACGAGCTAGTTCCAGAGGACAACTGCTGGACAACATATTGCCCACGTGAGGATGAGGAACCCTAAAATCACCACTCAAGCTCATCTGTGGTGGAGCAAGACCTTGATAAACTTACCATATCTAGCTAGGACAGGAGTTAAAAACCAAGAACCATTACACAGGTATGGGTGTATTACACTTTTTTTGCCCTCTACAGACATGGTTTGCTCCTGATATCACCAGAGTAGGGCTTTGAAGATGCTGATGCTGTTAGCTCAAGAAATGCGAAACCTCGTCCCAGTGGGGCTTAGAATTTTGGAAGCTGACACAAGCTTTCACAGACCATGCATGCGTCTTCATATAGGGTACCCTACATATTAGAAGAGGTTTAACATTTCGCACTATCATGATAGTTCTGCCTCTTTGACTCAGAATCTCTTCTTAGTTATATTTCTGGATTCAAATGAAGCAACAAGTTGCATCACTGAAAAGTGAAAGAAAGCTTCAACTCGTTTATTTACATTCTTTTAAAAGGCTATTTGTCATTCAGTACAATACTTAAAGACTGGCAAGAAAATGGATTGAGGCTAATCTAATAGCACATTCACTCAAATTTTTTTTATTGTTGTTATTGTTGGACTTGTTTCTAGTTGTCTTTTTTTATTATTTTCTGGGAAAGTGTAACTCTAAGGAGACAGAACACAACCCTTTGGGATGGGGGGATGCACTTTTATTATTGTTGCCTTCATTTTAATAAAGACACAATCAAAAAAACACAGGCTTTTTTACTAGATATAAAAAGCCCTAAAGGCTGAAACAGATAGCAATTGGAAAATAGAAATAATTAGCAAATTAGTAAAACAGACCAAGCTGTATCAAACGCTGCCAAATTCTGTAAAGGGCATGGGATTCACAGGACTTCTGCTTGCCACTATATCCATTTTGCTTCCCTCCCACGTTTGGCTTCGACTGTTTTGAGTGATGCTGGATGAATGAGGGATGTAACTGATCAAAAGATGGACCAAGCAGCATGTCTCACACAGAGCTCACCAGTCCCAGATCAAGAAAGGAAACTTAAAAACTTAAAGACTTAAAAACCAACACTGTCCATAACAAAGAACTGACAGCAAATCTTCATGCAGCAACACAGAAGAGAATTTCTCTCTGCAAGAGAATATCATTACGAAGGTCTTGGCAGTTATTTTAGAAATCAATCCAATCCAGTCAAACCAACAGAAATTAAACAAAATTATTTAAAAAAAACACTAATCACAAGCCCAAACTAATAGTGAAGGGGCAGTGGAAGGTTTTTATACGATACCTAAATTGACCATAAGTTTGACACGGCCTCCATCCAGCTCCAGACGCAGAGTGTCAGCAGAGTCTCGTGAGGTGGTTGCCATCAACAGCCCATAAGCACGCTGGGACATGAAACGGAAGGACACATCTTCTGCTTCTGTATGCATGACCATAGGCATGATGATCTTCATGTACATGCTGCCATCATAGCTCAAGATAGAGGCCTCTGTAAGGAATCAGCAAACAATGGCAAAAAAAAGAAAAGAAGTTACACTTCTGTGCGATCTTCACTCCTGAAGAACCCTAACATCTATCACAGAGCACTGTGTTTCCAGAAACCATACCACTCGCCACAGAAAGGTATGTAACTGGGGAAAAACACAGCAACTGTTTAACTGCATCCAGCAACCCTATGTGGCAAGTATGGGCAGTAAACATAAAGATACGGTAATCACCACAACTGGAGGCAGCAGTACCCATGGAGACACAATCCCCAAGGACAAGTGTGTTAGCACAGGGCCATCTTGTGGTAATGAACTGGCAAAGACTCTGTTTTTCACATCTTCCAGAAAATGCAATCTCTTCCATTAGCCCAGCCTTCCTTAGCACTAGCTGTAATGACTACTTTAAATAATGTCTACAACACTTCTACTAGAGCATTTAGTCTTGCCTTTGAAGGCTCAAAGTTCCTATTTCCAGTACTCTTAAGAGCTGTTGCTTATTTAGAGAGGAATTTCAGTCCATTGCTAGCACTTCAAAGAAAAACAACAACTGTATGAAGCAAGTTTCCTAACAGGTCTTTTCTCCATCAGATTTGTGCTGGTTTGTGATTTTATATTTTTCCCCTCCTTACTAACCACTAATGTTAGTAGAGCTCTGCTGACACAACCAATAGCACTGCAATGCAAATGAAGAATGAAACAAACCAAACTCCATTCCAAATTTAAGTGTCATTCAAACACAGGAAAAGTCAGGAGATGGAGGCACAATGACAGCCAGGAGCAGGAAAAGGAAAAAACAGCAAGGAAAGAAATTCTATTTTTCTATCATCTCTGAGGATGTCAAAGAAAATGGGAAGTTCAGCTGAGGAAAGGAGTTGTAGTCCTTAACATTCTCTATTTGTTCAGGGTCTTGCCTCCAGAAACTGATACTCTTCTCTAAGGGGTTAGAATTAAAGTCTTATGATAGAACTGCAGCAACCACTACAGCATGGCAATCATTGTTTCAGTCCGGCAATATGCTCCAAAGCATTTTTATCCACAAAATTTACAAATCTACATAAATATATTAATGCATGAATCAGAGCATCTCTTCTCCCCACAGCCAACCCCTACCAAAGGCAGAGCTGTAGAGATTGCTCCATGTAGGACTTCTACCAGAAAGCTACATATAAGAATCCCAGAGGCTGAAAAAAAAGACCAGTTCAGCTCCCTAGGCACATGGAAGGATTGCTCCATAAAGCACTCTTACCAGTGCCTCATCCAGTTTAGCTAGTTTTCTCAAATGGTTGCGATTCTCACCAGGCACCCCAGACGCAGCCCAGAAAGCTAGCACCTCATCTAATATAACCAACTGTAACAACATGTATTTGGAATCTAGATGTTCTCCTTATGTTTCACCCCTTTATCCCATATTTCCCAGCCAGGCCACTCATGCTGACAGGAGCGGAACTTCTAGAGAGAAATAGCAAGCTTGGCAGAGCCAATCCTTATATCCTTTCAATGCCTAAATGTTAGATGCTAGAGTAGGGTAGATGGATGGGAAACAGGAACAGCCATATGTCCATGCTGGAAAGGTCCCATGGCTGGCTTCACGATGGCCAGTAACAGAACTGCAGTGTGTAATAAATACTCAGAGGTGATAAACAAGGATATAAGTATCAAGCTGATACAGTGACAGAGGAGATGTATACGGTTACAAAACGTTTGGTGGGGATCATTGTGGTTGTGCTCGTGCAGCGACCTACTGCACTAACAGCTGGTATGCAGCACCTCTCTGGTCATGGGACATACAAGCCCATTAAGAAGAAAACATTTCTGGGAGTACCATCAAAGTAAGATGGCTGTGAACAGCATCATCCTTATTCACCCGTTTTCTTAGCTGCACTCCCCACATACTGTCATGGTCTGTACACACAAAGCTCTCTACATGCAACACCCACTCAGCCATACATACACCTTCTGGGTACCGGCTGCCAGTGCTGCCCTAGGGACTCACATCTTCGCTTGGCCAAGAAGCAGAGAAGGAAAGCAAGCTGCTTTTTCAAGGTGGGGGAATGGTTTCTTCTATTCAAAGCACAATTCTCTTCCCCCTCACGTCTGCACCTCTTACTTGCCACCCACAGCTGCAAGCTAGAACTAAATGTACTGTATATTATACATACACTCAAAGGCAATGTGTATGTACACACAAACCCTCCTTGCTCTCTTTCCTCTCTCTCTCTGCGAATTGTATTAGAAAACGCAGTCAAGCATGAAATGGCTCTTTTGACGCCTTCAGCTCAGATGTGCCTTGCATGAAACAGTTGCTTGCTCTAGCGCCTGAATAGCCGTGAGAAGGGGGTTGGAGGATATCAGGACTACGAGTGGGAGTAGCTGACACAAGTGCCCCAGCTTGCTGCTTCATTCTCCACAGCGCCATGCATTAGATGCTTTGGAAACATGAGTTTTCTGCAGACACTAGAAGACAACAAACCAAAAGTGTGGTAATAATGAGTCTCTTCCCTTCAAAAAGAATTCCTGTCCTTTAGCTCCACTGATCCCATTGCCAGAAAGTTACTGTCCTTAGAAAGAAATCCCAACCATTATTATACTTATGTAAGACGGACCTGAAGAACACCCAGAATTGCTGAAGATGGCACAAAAGTCTAGACACTGTTTCAACTGACATCCCACAGTAGCCTAAATCAGGTATTACTGTCCCTTCTCTGGGCAGTCTGCTACAAACAGGGAGCAATGAATCCTTGTTACAAATAAGCAGATAAAATTAAATAGCCTGAAATAGTTGAAAGCCTCCACACAACCATAGGAGATGATGAGTTTCTGTTCTTGTGGGTGCCCTGCACTGTCCTCAGCCCGGCCTAGCTTAGACCACCTACGCACTTGACTTCTTTTAAAAATAAAGAGATTTCATTCTCACCTTGCAAGTCTTCACTATCTGGAGTATCTGGGAGCTTTTTCAGCACATCTCCTCGCAAGTAGACCATTCCCTGCAGCTATGAAAATACCCCTTCAGAAGAGGGTATTGCCTAGTAGCAGTCATACAAATAAAACCTATCTCCTTGTCCTGACAGTCCCCAAAACTCGAGGAAAGCATGTTACAGCTGAGCAACACATACAGCAAATCTGCTCAGGGTTGAATGTAACCTGGCAACAACTAGGTGACCTCAGCCTCCTAGGCACATGTGCTGGCAACTTCTGCCTGAATACAGGCATCCATTTGATTGCCCTCAGCCATCTGCAGCAATGGGACTGTAATGCTTTTGTTCAGCACCATAAATATAGGCAGCAGCACAGTTATCCAAGTTGAAAATACATGCACATTCCTTCCACCCTTCTACGTTTAGGGTAGCTATTATACTTGGATGTCTCACAGACACATGCATAGGAGCAATGGGTGAAACCATGTTTGTTTCGGAGACCCACAGATTTGTACAGACAAAAAGATCCAGAGTGGCATTTATTTGTGATCCCAAAGCCAGAAGCTTCATTGCAATTAGCTTGGAGATGGGAAGAGGAAGAAACTGGGTGCTGATTCAAAACTGCCCTGACATAATGCCAGAGATCTGTGAAAATCAATATGTTATTAGGAGCGATTAGGTTCCCAGTCTTGTGCTCTGAGACCCTGCCAGCTTTAATTTTACACTTAGCATCCAAAGGAGCAATTCACTGCTGCTTCCCCACAAGGCTCTGCACAAACCTCCTGGGGAGATGGCAACGGGCATATTCTTAGAATACAGACAGAAAAATATTCAAGACCTCTTCATGCTCCTTCTCCTGCTTTCTAACCTTTCTCTTGTATTCATCTCCATTCTTTGCCTCTTTCCTTTCTTCTCCCTTTTAGTTTTTCTGTAGTCTCCTGTTCTTCCCTGTGGTCTCTTTCCCCTGCCTCCCAGACTACAATATAACTTTTTTCCTGAAATTTCCAGAAAGATGACAGTGCAAAGACAAGGAAAAAATATCCTCCCTTCGCAAAAAGTTTAGCTGAAGTCACCAATGACAGCAGTTCAGGGCACACGACATATTCCCCCAGCTACATTTGCAAGAGTCAGCTATCGCCACCCACTCCCACCAAACAGAGCTTCCAGAAACAAGCGTCACCAACTGGAGAGGCACGAGACGCCTGGCAAGGAGCAACTGTGTAAAACAGGTTTGCTGGTTCAAAACTATGAGGAAATAGACACCAAACGTTTCCACCTTCTCACAAAAATTCAAATATCCTTAAAGAAAAAGTGCCAAAGCTTTGTATCCACAAACCAGACAAAACTTTCCTGTAGGCCTTACACAGCACACCTCTTTCCCTCCTATATCCACTAGCAGACACATGGCCACAAATAAAAACAGCCTTGATTTTCTGAAAAACAAAATTACACTTAAAACAAAAACCCCAAACAAACAAACAAACAAATCAGAACTGAAAAAAAGGCCTAAAAAAAGAAAAAGGAATCCTCATTCTTCTCCAAGTGGATTCCATACAGATGAATTTCAACAACAGAAGTCTGTCACGTAATTTGGGGAGCCTGAATGTAATCACTCAGACTGAAATCTGACTAGTACCCAGGAGATAATGCTCCTTTTTTGGTGGAAAAAATGTCATGGGAACAGAACATGAAATGTCAAGTGCTCCCAAGCACTTATGACCTTGCACATCATCAAGATGGGAGCCAGGAGCTGCAGGGCTCCCAGGGCTGGGCCTTGCTGCCCTGGGGCTGTCCCACACACCCAAGGAGGCCATGACAGACCTTCAGATGGTGGCCGGGTCCAACCAAGAGCTGAGGAAACGTCATGGAGATGAGGCAGGCCTGGGGTCAGGCCGGGAAGTCAATCCGCAGGCCAGGGCTAAGATCAGGTGCCACGATTGCCAGGCAGGACCATGGTGACAGGGATGGGACATGGGCCTGGCTCGGCAGGGCCCATGGCCAGGCAGGGCTGTGGGGAGCTGGAGACCAGCCCCGCTGTGGCATCGCTGGGGCAGGGGCTGATGGCCCCAGGGGGCTGACATGGGCTTCTGGGCTGTGGGCAGGCTGGGGAAGCCCCAGGGGGCTGACATGGGGTCCCAGACCATGTGCAGGCTGGGGGAGCCCTGGGGGCCAGGCAAGGCCTGTCGGTGCCCTACGGGCCTTGGTGGTGTGCAGCCACGGTACTGTGCTCTGGCACTGCTCCTTGCTGACCCAGAAAAAAAGTCCGCGTTTACTAAATGCAGTATGATACCTTTTGCAGCAAATTGGATTTTCCCTGGATGTCTCCCATCTAGGTGCCACTGGACCTCACCTGTAAATGTAATTCACTAGCGCTGAGAGGGACAACAACAGAAAACACAAAACCATCTTTCAATACCCGCCTAAAGAGTACCATTGTATTAAAATAAGAATGGGTTTTATTAGTCTAGCAAAATACCCTGCAATTAATATCACTAATCATCCACTGATAGGTTTATTGTGCTAGGAAAAACAAAGCTATTCTGCTTTAAATATTTCAGCCTGACAAGATGTCAATAGCACTGGAAACTCTTATTTATGAAAACTCTTATTTATGAAGATAAAACAGTTAAAATCTTGGACACGTATAACCACAGAAACGTAAAGAACCTGGACTGGTTTTGCTGTTTTTGACAGTGCTTAATCTCCATCACAGACCAAAGTATTTTTGCAACATCAATCCCAATTTTTATTTGCTTCAAATTAAGATGACGCCTGCCTTCCCTACTTCCAGTGGGTATACAGCTGCTTTACAAAAGGACCTTTGTTTCTGGAAGCTCAGCATACCATTACCCCAGCATCCTCACTCTGTTCTAGACTAAGTAAACCCCTTTTGTTCAACTTCTCCTAGCTTTTATTTTCTAAAACTTGTCTCTTCTGCTTCTCACCTCCAGCTTCTCTCTGATTTGTATACTACTTTCTTAAATTCAAATGCTCCGATTTGAATAGCATACATCAGTTAAGACCAAACGGGCACTGAAAGTGGAATAATTACATAAGACATCTTTATCGGTACAATGTGTACAAAATACTTCCAAATGAGCAGCAAATGAGAAAGATAATAGAGCTAGCTTCAAGGCATTCACCACATTTTCAGGGATGCAAAAATAGTGGTGAAGCAGTAATAATAAGTGTCACTTATAAGGCCACTGCTATAGACAAAAATTGCTAGCAGATGTTTACATAGGCCAGATGACATCCAGATGAATATTTTTCATGAAACACATTTTTTCAAAACCTTGCAAAATTTATTTAATAACATTATTTAAACATTGCATTACTTTTAACATACATTTAAGTCTGAAAATAGCCCAGAATTGCAGGTTGGTTCATATAAAATAAGAAATTCCTGAAGAACACCTGAAGTGCAAACCACACCTATTTATTTATCTAGAAAGTCAGAACAGAATAAATACCCTATTCACCACTTCCCTTTCCATACCACTGTCTCCTCCCTGTTCCAGTATCTTATGTATTTCCTGTCCCCTTCCTTTGTGGTTTTTCCAAACACAAGCAGAAACATCAAATTACTGCAGAAAAAAATATCACCTAAGTATCCACAAAATGGAAGACATACAAAAATCTAGGCAAAGGCGGCAAACTAAGAGCCCCAAGCAACACATTTATATGAAAGTGCAGGGTTCAGTGCAAGTACTATAATGTCCTTTTTCAGACAAAAAAAATATTCAGCTTCATTCATAAAGTTTAGACTTTGAAATGACTTTTGTTATGAATGGAAGCATTTCTGAATTTTTTTCAGAACTACACAAATTTATTTTTTTTCTGAATCCAAAATTAACACCTTGCTTTTCTAGTTCAATATTATAAGGAAGTTATATAATACCAAAATCCTGTAAACTGGTCTTGAGAATTTTCTGCTCAATGTGGGCAAAATCTCAAGGAACTAGTTAAAACTGTGAAGTTTCCACCATTGTAAGGGAAAATCGCATCAGATTTTTTACTGTCTACAACAAAAGCTTCAATAGAGACCTTCTAAATTTTAAACTGACCTAGAAAAGGCATATTAGGATCCAGGATCCCAAATCTCCCTCCATTATAAACCTCACAAGCCTTTGCACTCTGGATTCTAGTTTTGTTTAACTTCTGTAATGAACCAACTCTCCAGCTCCCAAGGCTAACCTGTGGCTACCCTACGAAGAAGTATGTACCAGCTTCCATCAGAATCAGGCTTGGTATGTGCTTCCTCTCCTCCTGTGGTCACCACACACAAAAGAGGATAAGTTAATTAAGGGGTGTTGTCAGGTGGGGAGTTACAAAAAAAAAAAAAACAAAAAACCAAAACAACAAAACCCCAGCCTTTAATTCACAATGAAAGGTATTATCTAATAAACTTTGCATCTCCCTTCTTCGGGCTGTAATCATAAAGAACTGGGCTAGGGAGGAGCTGTAAGAGCACTGGGTAGCACAGTAGAAATATTTGCAGACAAAGGAAACTGTAGCTTGTAAATGTTATTGCTAGCCCTGGGAGGTGATGAGCGAGTCTATATTGCCATACTGAAGCTTGGCAGAGACACAAGGGGAACCAAGAAGGAGCACGTGGGCTCTTCAAACTTACTCCAAATGTCACTCTAACATTTACAGAGCTGTTTACAACTATTTGGGAAGAAATCTCTGGCAAGAAGGCTAAGGGTAGAAGAAGAATTGCTCCTCAAAGCCAAGAAGTGTAATAAGGAAGGCATGGGGAAATCTGCTACTAAAATGATAGTCTTAACAGTTTGCATTACGTGGGTGTTACAGTTTAGAAAGTGATGTGACTTCTGTGTCATTCGAACATCTCTGAGTCCTCTTCATGGCACTGTCAAGGTGCACGAAGCATCTGATCACTGTCTTCTCAGTAGTGTTCACTAAGAAAGAGGCATTACAGCGAAGATGGAGTTTGACTCATCTCAGAGGTGTACAGTGAAAAAAAGAGGCAGCAGACACAATTTGCAGCAAGGGAAATTCCAGAAAATCATAAGGAGAAAATTACACAACGAGGGTAGCCACACACTGCAACAGAAACACTGAAGAAACTCCACCCCTGGAAATTTTCAAAACTCAACTGGATAATGCCTTTAACAACCCATTCTGCTTTTGAAGTTGGCCCCACTTGGAGCAGGCAGCTGGGACAGAGACTTCCAGAGATCCCTTTCAACCATATGTATTCTATGACAAGTGCCAGAATGCACAAATTTCACTGCATATTGCACCGTTTCACAGACATCACCTTACACCTGCAAGTTGCTACTGATCTGAGATGGAAGAAGTTTTGTCTTGTGAGTTATCACATAATGGGAATCCTGCTTACAGCATGTTGTCAAGACTGAAGAAACAGAAGATTCAAAGCTTTGCTCTCCTACAGGCACTGTATGTCCTTGGGCAAATTCTTTAGCCCTGCTGACTCATCTCAGAACAATTACAGTTAGGAACCAAACATATTATGACACTACTAAACACATCCGACTTTTGTGCTTTCAGTCCTTTTCTCCCACAAGCCAGGATGTTCTCACTGAACTGGTGTGTCACACACTGCCAACATCTCCCAGTAGCTGCTGACTCTCAGGTGACAATTGAAAGGCTTCTAAGGGTGACTGTCAGCAGTAAAATTTGCATTACTTACCCAAATTTCCAGGAGATGAGGGCTCTGCTATAAAATCCACAGATGTGGGAAAGCTACTAAAAAGGCAGTTATCATCAGCCTACCATCTTTGAAAAGCAAGGTAGTAATGTGAACTACATTCATAACCTTGTGTAAAAGCACAACCTCCCCTCAGTTCTGTTTTTTGAATACTGGAAAGAAAAACAGTAACTTATATTGCCTCTGGCTGTTTGTTTAAGGAAGGTTCACAGCATGGACCAGACAACCCTCAACTTCCTTTTCCTCCTTTTTCTGATCCGACAGCCCCAAAACCCTGAACTTCCTGAAGTCCTGGAAGAGTTGCTTTAAGAAGACAGGGAGCAGAGGGAAAACATGGGTCTACAAACTGTAGGGTAAACTTGTCCACAAAAATCACAGGTATACCATAGTGTTTTTGAAAAAGCAACAATTCTTCAACCCAGGAAATCTCTGAGTTAGGAGGGGGCTGAAGTGAGTGACTGCAACGCTAAAAATAAGTAGGCAGAGGAGCTGGGTAACTATAATGTAAGGCAAGCAGCTTCATGGAAACGGGAATATCACAACACTCACAAAGGCTGGCAAATAGGTCATCTTTGGGGGGAGCCCGATACAACAGCATAGGTAGCAATGAGGAAGGTAACAACAGCATACATGCTGTGGAAAAATACAGGATAACATGTAATCTGGTGTTTCAGACTACAACTTCCAAACTTAAAATATAAGATAAACTAAGCTGAGTTTATAATACTAGGACCTGGGGGAAGGTCCTTTCAGAGCCTTTTGTTCTCCTAAAGCAGAGCTGCTGCTTTCCCTAAAAACATCTGCAAAACCACTAATCCCAGGGTGGTGCCTGCCTGAGAGCAATGCTCATTCAGTGCAGCACAGACAGTGCAGAAATGATGACACTGATTTCCAGGCATCCCACAGGCTCTGTCCACTCCTAATGAAGTCATCAGCAGAGATGCAATGGCCAGGGCTGCTCACCCAGCTAATTGCAACCACTGTCCAATTATTGTAACCATGATAAAGAGGAAAAGAGAAGCAGAAACTAGTAGTTGGCATGGGATGGCAGTTGATATTGCCAAGATCGTGAAGGCCGAAGCAAAAGATGCATGTTCAAGCCTGTAAATTTCACTAGCAGATAAAAGAAATTAAATCCTACTTTCAAGTAGTAGGCACTGCCTTTTGAAAACATGGTTGTCCTGCAGACCAAATTCCACAGGTAGCTGTAAAGAAATGTGTTTATAAAAAAAGAATTTCAGATTAAAAAGTAAGAAAAAAAGAATTTATGTAGGCAAGTATGGTGCTTCTGTACTAATGATGACCCAAATTACCCAGAATTTCCTTGTTTAGATAATTAAAGGAATGTCCATGAGCTGTCCCTCTCTGACTCCAAACATGACCAAGTACAGTTTCTCTCTTACAAAATCAGTATCTCTTGGTAAGGACAGAGTTAGCAATTCATAGTCCAAAACACTAGTTATAATTATGCAGAATCATACAGTTATTAAACTCCTACAAGCCTATCTCAAATGCCAAAGGCTGTGGTGCAGGATATTCTAAGTGCATAGACTAGCATTCAACGGATGGGTTTACATACAACAGCAGCCAGCTCAAACCCTCCATCCAAAACTCAAAGATTTATATTCATGGAGAAGAGAGTTCCATTAATCTTTTTCTTCTCTGAGCTCCAGGAGTCTCCAATGATCTTGATAACAACTGTAAAACATAATAAAACCTACTTCTTGTGGAAGCTGTGAAGGTTTAGTCAGTGTTGACAAATTCTATGAGATACTCCAGTCAAAAGAACTATAGATGTATGAATTATGACAGCAGCTGTGACCCTAAAACTTTCACATTCACCACTGTGCTGCCCATTTTATTCACTTTGAAGTTCAGGGCAGCAGCCAGAATACAAAGAAGAGTGTCATACTCCAAAAGCAGCAGCCTGATGCCACAGTTAAGTAAAGCTGAATGTTCTTCAGCTGCTCCTATCAGTAGACTTACTGAGAGTTCCTGAGGCCTGAGTCTATTCTGATCCAAAACAAGACCAAATCATGAAACCACCAGGTATCTTAGACCGAAAATACTGTTTCTGTGCAGAAGGTTTTCAAATCACCTTCTACGGTACCTTTGACTTTTGCTGAAATGCTTGGACCTCTCCTCGTCCTGACTGAAATTGGAAAGCAGTCACATCATCAGCCCATATCAAGACATTTGCATTCACTTATAAAGGAGGTGTGGGAATGTACCCATATCCTGTATTGTTCTCTTTATACTAGACATAATGGAAAACTCCAAGTTAAAAGACTTTTGATGGTGAATAACCTGCCATTTATCCTGTCTAAAGCACTTCTGCCCACTGTAATGAAGTCCGGAGGGACATTTCCTCTCTAGATTGCTAGCAGCAAACCAGATGCGTTGTATTTTGTTACAACATTTCTGATCCATTACATCAAATTAAGCCACATTAAATGCAGCCCATCAGGGAAAAGGGTTTCCTCAGACCTGGAAATTGACTCAAACATAAAATTCGGTGTCTGCTTACCAGTGACTGTACCTCCTGCATGACATCACTTTCCATACAACTTCTTCACTCGATGCTAGGCAGCATACCTGCAGAATTAACTGCCTGGGAAGGAACTTTGCAATGAGTGGGCAGGTAATAAAAACCTTCATTTCACCATGGTGTTCTCGGGTTCTCTAGGTTCCTGAACAACCTCTTTACATGCTAAACCTGAAAGTCACACAACTAATGGCAAAGAAGTATTGGTTCCCCCACAGCACCAGTGTTTGCACACGTACTGTTCAGAACAGCAGTAAGGACCATAAAATCAATATCCCTGTCCCAAGGGTGGGGTAAAGAATTCAAACATCGACGACTCATTCCTGAAGACTAGAGTTCAGAAATACCTTAGACAGAGAAAAATGAGAGTTTTCTAGTCTCAACCTAAAGATAAGATTTTCCACATCCTAAAATTGCTGTTTAGAATGACCTGCAGGGCTGCCTGTGCTCTGAGGAAGTCCGTGACAGGGGGAGGAATAAAGCTACCTATCACAAGTATGACATGTTTGCTAACCTGGACAGCAGACAGGAAGTTCAATCTCTAAGAATAGATTCTGAATTCTAGTAAAAATTTAGGCGTTTGATAAAAAAGTCAACGGCCACAGCCTTAATACTCTGTACAGTGGAAAGAACAGTTTGCTTTCACCTGAAATGTCTCCCAGACTCTTAAGTGCAGGAGAGATGGAACTAGGAGACTAAATTGCAAAAGCCATCCCATTTAGCTGAGTGGGATCACAGGTAAGGTCAGGACAGTTAATCACTACCTATTTGCTGAAAATTGCCCATAAAGGTAATTAGATGCACAATTCTCTTGCAGCAATTAGCTCTTGTTGATATGAATATAAAATAGGTACCTAGTAAGAGTTAACTCTGTAATGAAAGGAAAGGAATGAATCAGAACAAAGAGAACATTCAAAGATAGAAGCCGGTAAGTTTGGGGAATGGCCAGATGTTCAAATGTATGTTTGGAGGACTAGAGAATACTTTCACATGTATTATTTGGTCAAACGTCTAGTGTATCAGAGAAAGTGAGATCATTAGAATGGAGCCCAACACAATTTAACAAAGCATGGTAAAAGCAGATGGAAGTGTGGCTATCAGATTAACTTTGTATAAAGACTGTGGCAAATCCATCATGAGGTTTTCCAGGCTCTGAGACAGCCTGACTAGAACTGGCCCTACCAGAAAATTGTGTTTACTTCAGAGATGAAAGTTTTTCTCTCCCCTCATTATACAAGCCCAAAAAAGGGGCGGGGGGAGAGAGTCTGACATTTTCTACTCTTTCATATGGTATTTCTCTGTAGTGATAAAAGCCATTAATCATTACCACTGAAAACTTGGGGGGGGGGGGGGGGAGAGGAGGTAATTACAACATCTGAAGGCATTCTTTCAGTTTTTCAACAACTTGTTGCTACAGTGATATCTAACCGGTTCTCTTGGGCTTTCTGCAGTCTACAGCCCCACTGTTTCTGAACCCATAGGAAAGGGATGAGAAAGCCTGGCTGCAACTCAGAAAGGGCAGCCTTTGGCTGCAGGGAGCAGTGTTCAGGTGTTGCTCAGGCAAGCAGGGGAAGATAGGAGCAGCCCCACTTACGTGCCCCTCACATCTGCCCACATTACAAAGGAGTCACACAACCAAGCACAGGAGATAACAAGCAGTGAAAGCTCTGCAATATGGACAGAGTGGTGGGAGAAGCCCACAGCTGTTATTTGAGGCTGAAGCATGCTAGTGGAATCTCATGTGAAACTTATATCAAGCCTTTGTGTCCCAGATGGCCCCCGATTCGGAAAATATTCATGACCCCACCCAGAAGCCTTCCCACAAGAGATGCAAAGCTAAATCAAAGCCAATATAAGGAAACAGAAGAACTTAGAGTCCAGAGGTTTCTACATTCTGGAGGATCCTGTACAATTTCAGAAATTATTTAGACAAAAATTATTTCATAACGACAGGAACTGTTTGAGCCTGAATGAGCTGCCTATTGGGACACCTTCAGTTTGAAATTAAGTACATTGCAAAAAATAATCTAAAACCAGCTAGCTGTGTACTTCATCTGTCAGATTTCCCCTTCCTACTGTTTGTGGCATCAGAATATGGCATTTCTTTTTTCCTCATCTTTCATATTTTTCTTTCTTCTGTTACTGTGCAAAAGGCCTATACAAACAACAGCAAAACTGGCCAGCTACCTGCACAAGGCAATAAACAGAGCACATTAGGTAATTCCTACCTGTAAAACAGAAATCAAATTTCGTGGTATTTTTCAAACCTGTTCTCCTTCCAATTTCCATCCAACTTTGGAAAACAACAAAACAGAATATGTACAGTGCTGCCAAACACACAATATCATTATCTTCAATGGGAGTTAAGGGGCTGACTTTGCCTTAACAGCAATTTTAATAGGTCAGAACAACATTCTGCATGATATTAAAGCAACAAGGGTTGTATCTCATCACATTGCACCCTTTCTCCTGTGAAACACATGGTTACGCCTGCAGCCACTTGGTATTCCAGAGCATATTGCTTCTACTTTACACAGCATAAACACTCCTCCTGTGTCAGCTAGACTGAATACCACCTCCACAAAGGGAGGAACACAACAGAAAAACATAACCAAAGGAAGACAGGCAAAGCTCTCACTTGCCCAAACAGAAAGCGAAGCTCTGAGCGAGTAAGAATATGACAGCTATGGGGTTTGATCAACAGTACCAGTAACGAGGCAAAGCGAAATCTGTGTGCTACGCACCAGGCAGGTGCCATTTTACTATAAAAATCTTACAAAATGCAAACCTTTTCCACAATGTCTCAGTCATTGTGGCTCAGCTTTGGCTTGGAGGTACTGTACTTCGAGAGGAAGAACAGCCTTTGAAGCTTATTCAGTCCTTAGCTTCTCAGATGCAATAGGAGTACTTTTAAACTGATGCTGAGCAAAAACCAATGTCTTACTTCCAAGCCCTGAATTCACAAAAATACCTGCATGTAATGTTCATTGAGAGTTTCATGAGATAAAGTTTAAAGCATCGATCTAAACATTCCCAGGATGCAGTTACATTTTTTATTTTGAACCAAGAAAGGAGAACTACTAACTGATTTCCCTCAGTCTGGAAGCTGGGAGTGTGTACATTTTCTCTGAAAAAAATAGAAAGTTATAAAAGGGCAAAGGTAAGTATTCAAATATTGAAGCCAGTTCCCAGTAAATTATGAAAATTATGGATTCACACAGTTCTAACCTTCCACAGCATCACAGTTCATTTCTTTAATTAATAGATTACATTATTTAAGAAGAAATATTGATTTCTCTGTTTCTTGGGTCCTGAAAAAGCAAAAAGCTTGATCTTACCTATGAAGTATAACTCTACTGTGACACTGAATTTCACAGAGGTGCCTATGATGTGGAAAGCAGAGTTAAGATATCCTCAGTTTGGAAGGAGAAGAGGCAACTTCTCAGACTGAAAACATACATTGAGAGAAGATAAGAGTAAGTGAAACTGCCACCTAATGGTGAAACTGTAGCTTTGAAGCAGGCTGAGCAGCCAGCACACAAGGACACAAACACTGCTTTGACCTGCATGTCTTGAATTTGGATTGACAATCACCTTCTTCAGCAACATTTAATTATATGCTGCTTCCTACAGCACTGGCTGCTGGTGAAGCAAAAGTATATGTTTTAAGTGACAAAATGTATCTTCATCAGGGATGTGATTACCTTCTCAAATTGTCAGATTTGATTCCCAGTTTTATGCCACAGATTAAGAGACTGCAGAACACAGAATGTAATAAAGCCAAAGTTCAGTCTTGGATTTTTTAAGGACCGATAATGTCACCTTAACTTCTGATGAAAACTACCAGCATTAGAGGGGTGTAGAAATGCTATCGAGTTAAACCAGCTAGATTACTCCACTGATGCTGATTTACTGGACATTTCAGCCATTCCAGAACCAAAGCGCTTTCCTTTCAGTCACATATCATTTGCCTCATGATCTGGTGGTAAAGTTCCCAAACCTCTTTCCTTAATGACTTGAGTATGAGCAGAATTTGTGGCCTTGCTATGGACCAAACCGAGAGGAATCTAGTCCAAACGGGTCAGTATTCCCCCCTACACTTTGCTGAAACAATATTGAATAGGATTATATGTCTTTAATAGGATAAATATGTCTTTATTATGTTTCCACTGAGCCCCTAACAATGTTGGTGTATTATCTAAAGCAGAAGGACACAAATTAGGACTCAAGATCTATTCAGTGAGTCACTTTGTGGTTTTCCTTTGTTTGATCTGAAAGTAGGAAAGAATGTCATTTACCTCTCTCCTCAATAACACATTTTTAGATCCTCACTTAAGAAATCATTACAAAACTAAACCCAATATATTAAAAGGAGGTTGCAAACAGAAAAAGAAAACATAATCATCTCTTGTATTGAGGATGTTATGCATCAGGCGTAGACACATTTGAATCCACTTCTGATGGGTCATCGGAGTCTAACTCTACACTATCACCAAAGACAGCTCAATTTACTCCCCTGTTTTACATGGAATTGAGGGCCAGTGAAAGCTATCAGACTGACATGATGGAAGACAAGTACCTAGGATACATATAGAAAGAATGCCTCCTTCATATAACTCTCTCTCCAACTTGTTATTATCCTAAACTAACAGAGTCATTCAAGAGTTTAAAACCCCATAGCTTAATACACGAGCCATCAATCCCCGTTATCTCTGGAGAAAAGGGATGTTAAGCTCTTCACCCACAGAAGCAGACATGCAGCCTCTCTTGCACAAAGAGCGAGCCACTTCTCTCTGTTTTCAATATAAAGTGTTTCATAGGCTCTTACACCGGGCTCAGTCACGCTCCTGAGAGTTGCAATACAACATCTGTATGGTACAGCATGCTCTGCTTTCTCCTAAGGGTGGGTTCCTGGAGGGGCTGCGAGGGTACAGGGGGAGCCTGGGGGGTGGAAAAGCTGTGTATTCAGGTGTATTAAGGAAACAACACACTTCAGTACATATTTCAAGTCTATTTGAAGATAAAAAGAATGTAAAGCTTTTCCCCAAATGGAGTGCCTGTAGGAATTTAGCAAGTCAAGTGAGCCAGCAGCTGCTGGGTGAGCAGAGCAGACAACGGGGACACAGAGGCCATGGGCCCCAGGGGCTGGTGCACTTGCTCAGTCACTTTGGGGGGCACAGTGAGGGGCAGGTGGCAGTGCTGCCTGAGGCCATTAGATGGTGAAGGAGGCTGCAATTGACTCCTCACTTACACCACTAGTGCCGAGAAGTACTTGCCACGTGTTTTTTCAAGGGACAGCAGTGTGGCTCCTCCTGGGGTGGAAGAGAAAGCAGACACGCAGCAAATCCCAGTCTTTTTTCTGTACAGTGGCACTGCCACCAGCTCTCACCACCGCTCGCTGAGCAAGGTCCCAAGTTTCCACTCATGTCTGCATGAATTCTGGATCAGCAAGGGCTGTTTCCAAAGAAGCTTTTCCCAATTTACGCCTGGAAAGGATTAGACACAGCTCTACACCACACCACAGAGAACATCCTGTTTTCTAAAATAAGCAGCTGACACACTCGGACCAAACAGGGAAACGGGTAGGTCTCCCAATACCATGGCTTTCCTGTCCTTGATTCCCGTTATTTGAAGTCCTCAGCAGAGTTTGAAAGCACTAAGATGGCCTCAGGAATGCCTTTTGAACTGGCCTACTTTCACAGCAGAAACAGACAGAAATCGGAGCCAGTTCATCCAGTGTCACGCTGCAAAGCCACGGCAGTGCAGGGACACAACCCAATGCCCTGAACTACTGTTCCACCACCACTGGGCTGCTGTTTTCCGCTTTTTTGGTGATCCGAGAGCTACCTACCACCTCCTTGTTGTACTCTTCATCAGACAGGCCCTGAAAAATTCTCAGAATATCAAACACATCGAAATAATGAAGACGCCAATAATTCCACTGGAAACTGGAAAACAATCCACAAGCCTAAAAATAATCCAAATCTGTAAGGGAAAGGGGACAGTTCTTGACATCACTTGAAACATAGATGGTAAGACTCTATAGACGTAACACCTGTTTCTCTTTCAAATTCTGCAGATAAAGAGAGACTCAAAAGGGGAAGATTTGAGGCACAAGAGTTTTTTTTAAGATTTCAACTAGCCTTTTATTTGGACTAGGATTTATTTACTGCAGAGTTAAGCATCTCTCATAGTTACAGATTCTCTATTTATATCTGCTAACTGTGCAAATTTCCTGGTTCCCTGATTCCAGACCAGCTGCTGGGCACAGCTGTGCTCCAACAAAGGCACCAAAACCAGCAGGATTGCTGCAGGACTGTCATACTTCCCTAATTTCATCTGCATCTGGAAGAGGAAATCACACTGCTTTTCTCACTCACTCCTGACACAGCTCAACAGAACACCACCAATCTAATTTGAAAACCCACAATAATAGGTGGCCAGTCTGAGAAGCTCCCAAGCTTCCACAGCTTTTAAACATGGCATTAGCACTTCCTCCACAAGGTACAAGGTTGCCAACACAAAGAATACAGGAATCTAGGCGCACAGTCACTTGCAAAACTCTTGGACAGAGCAGAGGACATCCTGGGAGCAATTAGACATGTGGAGAGATCAAGGCACAGAACTGCAAGCAATTTAGTCTGGCAACAAAGGAGTTTTTGTTTAATGGAAAGAAGGGGATGTAAAAGCAGAGCAACTAGGCAGAGCACCAGAGTGCCTCATCAACACAGTGCAGCTGTATGACCACATACGATGCTATTTGGCATCTAAATCTTCAAGTGGGTTTTAGAATGTGAATTTCATATTCCTGTGGGCATTGAGCTCAAGGTTGCAGCAAGATCAAGGCTGCACCTAGGAGAGGGGACTGGCACATCCTCTGCCTGGCATGCACCGCTGGCTACCTGAACCCTGTCCCTGCTTCCCCCCAGTCACTGGCAGTGTGCTGGTTGTTGTGAACACTGTTCTTACTTAATGGCCTCGTCACACCGTATGCACATAACTTATGTTTGGGGATTTTACTCTAAGAGCTGATGGGCCTCTAAGCACTACATAGGGCAACCCTGGTGTTTGTCAGGATTTACTGCTTTTACGCATCAGAACCTAATTGATTTACCAAAGATCAAGCAAAGTCCAAGACAGAGCAGGACTAAATGCAAGTGAACTAAATGGCAGACTACGTTTTTGTAGTTGGTTTTGGGTTTTATGCTGATGAGCAGTAGTTGGGATGACAGCCTGGCAGTCTGAAAAGCATCTGTCCTCCACCTGCCACAAAGGTGAACAGTTAGCACTACACTTACTTGCTTCTGCTCATACACTGGCTAGAGAGAATGAGCCTTACACTAGGCTCTCCTTTACCAGCAACCTGGAAAGATCTTGGACACATGCTACACTTCCCCATGCTTCTCTTTCTCATATGAGTCTGTGAATATCTCTTCTAATTGAGATTTGAGTTTGGGATTTGAAGTTTTCTGGCAACAGCTTTTTCCTACAGTGTATTTGACAATACTTCCTTAATGACATTCTTTTCTTATCTGACACTGTAACATATGCTACATAATACTGTTTCTAATTTGCCTAAACATGGAGTACATTCCACAGTTCTTTAAGATCTAGCAAAGAAGCTGAGGTATCAAAATGATGTTATTTTTACAAAATAAACTATTCTACCCTTCCTAATTCAGTATGAGTTATTATAATAAGTAATTACAAATAAGAATCAAACAAAATATACTTTGGAAATCAGTGTCTTGTATATCTTATACATTTGTTCACGTTCTCACTAATTGGGAAAACATATCCAGTCATTAGCAGGATTTAGAAAGAAAAAAGGTCTTTTGAAGTTGGAAGACATTTCCACATTTTCATTATTCTGAGGCATACATTTCACAGATCCATGCAAGCTAGAAACAGAAGAGCTGGCTACATCATGCAGCTCCCGTCCCTTCCCTCCCTCTTACAAAGCATATTTCATTAAAGCATATAGCAGCCTGACCATACTCCGCTGTTTTAGCCATCCTAATTTCCAGTATCTAACTGATGGGATTTCCATCCCTTCTCTAGGGTTCCTGCTATAGCAAAACAAAGCAAAAAGAAATACAGCCCATTATCGGGATGCTGTCTATGATATTCACCATTTTCCTTTCTTAATTTAACCCAATATTACACACTTAGTGTCCTGTGAACTTCCTTAAATAATCCCCCTTCCTTGGGAAAGCAGTCCTTCCATCAGAGCTGATTCATCATTCTCCCCTCAGGTGATCATTTTACCAAGCCATACATACTGAACTCTTCTAATCTTTCTCCATAATTCCTCCCTTCAGCCTTCTGATTATATTTCAACTTTTTTGCCAATTTCCTTCATATTGTTGGATTTTAGTCTAAGCTGCTTGACAGCAATCTCTTTACTTTTTTTTTTTTTTAATAAGAAATAATAGCCGTGGAAGCTTGTTAAGGGAATACACTTTTTATACTCACATTTCTTAAATATACACTTCTACTCATGTGACTAGGAGTGCTTCTCACTAGCACGCCTATAGCTGGGTATCCAATATCACTTCATTAGTACACAATTTAACTGGTGAGGAGTTGATATTCAGGCTTATTATCTTGGCAAAGGTCAATGGGTAGAACTATTTAAGGCTCCCTTCTTGTGTGCTCTGTAAATCTCATATCACTATCGAGTTAAATACATTCAGCCAATCGCTGACACACCATACAAAATCTCATCATTTGTTTAGTGCTTCATAAAGGGCAATGAATAATTTTACCTTTTCAATGCCAAAGAAACTAGAAAGTTTTTTCCCCTTGAGTGGCTCAAGTACTACGGCATTTGATCTACAAAAGGTTGCTTGTATACCTCAAAAAAATCCAGCACTGTGTCTCAACAACCACACAAGGATTGCATTAGCTTTGCAGGTATAGAAAGTAGCACAAGACAGAAAGTAACTGCTATTTTAAAAGAAAATCTCTGACGTTTAAGGATTTTTAATAAGCACTGCAGGTCTGGGCAACGTTGTTCTTTTGGGGATATAAACTCAAATTATTAATACACAAAACCAAAAGCTGCCCACATTTCTGTACCGACGAAAAATAAAATACTATGTGTCAACTAGCAATAATAGGAAAATGAGCTAGATAACAAAAAATAAATATCAATCACAAGGTCAGGTTTTCTACCTGTTCTCAGGGCAGGATATCCATTAATCTCAAGAAAAACTATGAAACAGAAGGTCAAAGATTAACAAAAATTAACATTTTGCTGGTCTTCAACTTTTCTCATCCTAGAATCTGAAGCTGTTAACGATTCATGAATTTTTCACCTTGCAACCCTTCTACGACTTAGGAAAGTCTCAAGTATTGGGGTTTTTTTGCAGCTGGGGAAGATAAGGCACAGAAAAATGAACTTGTCTGTAGCGGTATAAGCCAGAAAGAGAATCCCAAGGCATGTCTATATTGTATACTTTTGTGAAGCACTGAATTAGTGATGTCCCATATACATCAAGGCTTGTTTGGTGACAAACCCTGATCAAATTTACTCATTAGCCCAGCAGTGATGCTGAATTTACATGACACAACTGCCCGTGCTCACACAACTGCCCGTGCTCACACAGTTGGCCTGCAGGTACTGCCACTGCAGCAGTCAGCAGATAGTCTTGCAGAGCAAACAGGACTGCACACACTGTAGCACAGGGCGCTTCTGTGCCTGATACACTGCAACACACCTTCTGAACAGCACCTGTGAGGCAGCTTTGCAACGATTTCCAAGTAATAGCATTCATTGTGCTTTTACCCTTGGTCCAAGGGAAATCACTGTGTCTTTTAGCTCTCACTGTCAGGTAACATCTGCTTAATGTTAATTTGTTCCTTAAGCTAAGGCTTGTACAACTTCAGTTTTGTCTTACAAGCACATCTTTACTAACTTTCTCCATGTATTAGTCAATTGGACTCCCCTGGATTCTGGCCAGGCACACAGGGAATGATAGTTGAGTGAGTGCAATGCTGGATAAGAAGGAGGCTGACCCGTGGGGAGCTATATGGTAATCAGCTTTTCATTACTGCATGGCTGAAAGGCCAAAGTGATTCATCAGTACTCTTCTGAGTGGAAAAACAGGAGAGGAGAAGATGAAGGAACTCAGGTTCTGATACGAATTATCTCTATCCTATCACAGTATATAAGTATTTGTCTCTAGGAACTGCTAATCAAATATCCCAGGACTATATCACCATGTCTGTGGAGATCTGCAAGTATTATTTTAGAGAAATCAGATAGCTTTTTCAAGGTGGAAAAAGTAGCTTAGTGACCTAAGAGTCTAATGACTAAATTATCTGATATCTTATATTCAGTCATTTAAATCCCAGTGAAGTAAATGCAACCCCCTCAGCCTGGGTCTGTAGCTAATTACTTTTGTAATCTTGAATCTTACTGTAGGTACCTTAATTGCTCTATATCAGAGTTTCCCAAAACATAAAGCGATAATGATATCTATCTGTTTTTGAAAATACTCTGCATATATGCAAAAATAGCACTTGTTTGCATAGGATTATCATTTTGCATCCTTATAAACAGTTTAATGTGGGTTTATTTAACTTATTCTGATAGCTCAAAGACAGGTACAGAGGTCAGCAACCTATTAGCTTTCTCTCAGCTATGACCTTACCTGTTCGTTGTAAGTTTGAAGGCTCCCCCATGTGTTAACTGTATGCAAGGGTACAAAAATTCACCTGAGCTCCCATCTCTGGTTTCTACAGGGAGAGGGGTAATACCGTGAGATTTGGCAGGCCCCACATCACTATGCAGAGAATAGCTTAAAATCCATTGCCAATGTGCAAAGATAGTCTCATCAACAACGTCAGATGGGTTACAGTTCATTGCCTGAACAATTGTGTCTCACCTCAGCACTGAACACATCTCAGTCCCAAACACAAACAGTTCTAATGCCAGGACCCCCATATCTCCGCTCCCAGTTGTATCTGGGTGGTCCTCCTTCCTGCCCTGAAGCCCTCCTAGGTAGCCTTCACCAAGGAGTTGATCAAGCGTGTAACTCAGGAGCAATGCTGAAGCAGGAAAAAACATAATACACAGCCACCTGCAAGCACCTAAACAGATGCTGAGTTAAGCTCTTGGCATGCACAATCTCTTCTGTGCCTAACAGCATACTCCCTTTCAAGGGATCCACATGGGAGAAGAAAGCTATGGGTGCCACACAGTTTTAATAGGATTTTGTTGATCAACACTTTGATGGAGCACATTGATCAAGTGGATACAGGCCAGTATCCCTCCCTAATCCAAGCAACACGGTGTCTGGGAGAAACCAGTTCTCAGCAGAAGGGACATGGCAGCTGTTTCAAAGCTGCTTCTCCTGTAAGACTGAGGCTTGGCTAGTGGCACAGACTAGGGTGTGAACTGTAGGCAGCGCACATGTACATACACAAAGAAGGGTAAATGACCAGCATTTTAACTTTTACGGCTTCTCTCAGAAAAAAACCAGCATAAAAGAGAAGAGATGGGCTCAGCAAATAGTCACCAGCCAGCAGGAAAAGACAAAAGAAGAGAGAAATCACAGCAGTGTAAATCAACCTGGGGAGAAATGGCTAAATGAGGATGCTGATTGCTAATCTACATCCTGTCACTCTGACTTTATAAGCAGGTTAGCTCAAGAGGCCATGTGTGCAAAAGCAGCCCCATAAAAGCAGTGTCTTTCCCACTCTCATCTGTATTCACAGTGGAACAGATTTTCACTTTATGGCTGCAATGTTCTTGTTTCTTCTGCAGGTCCATTAGCACTGTGCACATTGCACAGTCAATACCAATTCCAGCCTACACTTTTCTGCCTTTTTTATTTGGACACAAGTCCTTCTGTCTGCTGGATTCATTACTCTTCGACATGGCTATTTGCGGTGTTCCATTATGTTTTGATTTTTTTTTTAAAGCAGCCCAAGTGCCTTTGACTGTAAATAAAAAATTAAAAGATAAAGCAAAACCAAAGTGAGCCATTTAAAAAATAGCATGATAAATCATTTCTGTCTCTCTTTAATCCTTTTTGTTTTGCCTAATTGCTTTACCCAAAAAGGTTGCAGGCTATAAAATGACACAAGAAAAGGTTTACCAGCCTTTTGTTCTCTTGTCCCCTTGTCCCGCATCCCAAGAAATCTTCCAGGACATTCCTTGTTCTTCTGCACCGGACAGGAAAGTGAAATTTGATTGGACTGGAAGGTGAGGTGGCAGAAGGAACCCAGCAGGCTTAGGGGAATGACGTACAAGCGTTTGAACAAGATGCAGAACTGTGATGTTGCCTCAGTAAAAAGGAGGGTGACAGACTGGGACAGGAGCGAATCTCCATCCCGCTGAACTCTGGACAATCTCCCCTACCTTCACCAATGGCAGCTCCTTCACACTACAGTGGTGCTCCCAGCATCAGACTGGGACTGGTGAAAAGTGAACTGCCAACTATTACCTGTGCCTTACTTTATCCACATCATCAGTTGATCACCCTGTGTTCAACAAGAAGAAAAGCTGGAATTATTAAAAACACAGCTTTGAGGCAAGCACCATGGCTGCAGTGCTGAATCATCCCAGTAACACTTAACAGGGAGGGAAAGGCTAAAGTTCAGCACTGGTCAGTCCTCTAAAAGGACAGAACAATCAAATGCAAATGCAGGATAAAGGAGATTTGCACAAATTGGATATGAGAGCTGGCCAGCGGAAATGGAGTAGCAGTGACTCTTGGGGTTTACATCAAAAAGCTGGACTGCAACAGAAAAGAACTTCATTGGGGAGATGGTAACAAAATGGTGAAAACCTGCATGTTTCCATTCCTAGGCACTGAATTGTTAGGCTTCCATGTCTAGGAACCAGATCCTGTACACTGAGATGAGCATAAGGACTCTAGATCTTTTGAAATTTCTTAATATGTCAAGAGTCTTTCCTTTGACCTAATTTTTCTCCTCAGTCACAAACATTCATGACAGAGAGATTTGAAAAAAAACCAAAACCACAATAATAAAACTGTAAAATACTTGAGATGGTTTCTGTATTCTTGCTTTCTTCTCACTATTTAGCAAGCACATGCCTTTTGCCAATCACTTGTTCAGAGGGAAATCTTGTCCTAATGTGGCAGATGATACATGCAGCAGAAACTCCATTTTGTTCTGCCCAGCTCAAAACCCCTTGCTCTGTTCCCTGGGCTGGGTGCACTAAGCTGCCTCATGGCTCTTTCTGTCTTCAGCAGTCACATAAGTAATGGAGAGGAAGCCAGGGCTATAGAAGAAGAGTTCCTCCTTTCACCACTCTACTTTGCAGCTCTACCAAAGACCAGGCAGGTCAGGAAGACTGACCTACTTCTAATCTCTAATGCAAATACCCCTCCAAGAGACGAATAAGGTATATAAAGGATAGCTGCTCTGTATATATTTCTCATTCTGCGCACAAGCCTATGACTCCCAGAGCTGTCAATCTAACATGCTTTTCAGCTGAGGGCTGAATTGTCATTTTCCATTTTTACACATTTAATGAAAGGTAGTAGATAAAAATTCACCATTTAAAATACCATATTTTTCTTTTCTCAGCAGTTTGAAATGGGGCCTGTGGGTACGGGGCTAGTCAGACTTAAAAGTCTGATTCCACATGACTGAATCCTAAACTCTGGTGCTTTGATACAACTTCTGACAGTAATCCCCTCCAACCTGCCCTGTCCCTCTGCTCCCTTTAGCAGTATTGCAACATGAAGGATTACAATTCTTCCTTGTTCAGAAATGGAAAAATGCTAAGTTGCTCACAAGAACACAAGATTAGGATGGTAGGAAACCCCTACCCAAAGGGCCCAGGCTGACCACAAGAGGACCTTGCCTTAACAGGCAGAACTTCAGAAGTCAACAGCTGCAGGCCATAAAAATTGGAAGCATCATGGCACCAACAGCACTTATTATGAGGCTGCTTTTCTTGTACATCGTCCCTGCTACTGTGTCTCTTCAGTGGGATGACTTTTGTATTAATGTGATGGATATCTCCTGAGTTTTAAGTTTTACCTATCCAGATATAATCATCACAGAGCAGGAAGTCGCTCTGAAACTCATATTAAGATTTGGTTTATCAAGATACAGTTTCCCTCTTCTGCACCTTATCTCCCAATTTTAACCTCCTTGTTCTCAATTACCCAGAAAAAAAATGAGGGTGCTGGTAAGGAAGCAAATAAAGATGATGAAAATTATCTTTCCTTTACACATTCTCAGACACTTTAGCAGTGTGAGTGAGAATGGTTTCCCTCTGGAGAGCCATACCTTGGAATCTGGTACCTAGTGGTGGCAGATTCACCAGGAGCACCCTGTGATCTACTCTGTGGAATAACTGCGTATGAGACAAACCAAGCATATCTGGGTGAGCCAATGTACACCACCAAGTAGGACCTTTCCACGCTTGTGGTGATGGCTGTGCTTTTGCATATCCTTTCTATATCACATAATAGCCTCATCCAGTCAATCAAAGTGTGCAAGGGGTGACTGCCTATCTCCACATGGAGACAGAGTCAATTAAGGGAGCATCATGAATGCCAAGTCTTTCCTCTCCTACTGAGATGAATAGAGAAGAAGAGATGAGACAGAAAATGCACTGTGCCAGTGACTGCATTTCAGCTTGATGGCTTCGACTGGGCAAAGCAGAGAGATAGAGAAAGCTAATTTCACAGATAACATCTCCAAGGTCTATATAGTAATTTTAAATATTGGAAATAATTTTTCATGACAAATGAATCTACTTCATCTCGGCCACTTCCATCAAGATATTCCCATTAATTATAGGGACAATTGGCAGTCTCAGCAGAAACACAAACTGGTCTGATTGGAGGGTATGAAGCTACAGGGCCTGAGATCAGCCACTGAGCAATAAGAGACTCAAAGATACCATGTACTCTGAAGTGACTCTTGCACCCCGTATCATCAGTTCATCTCTAGACACCTGACAGATCACAACAGACATGGTGCATACTCAAAGTAAGCAAGCCCATTCTGGATCATACATGTGATGTGCCATTATATGTCTTGCTGGGAGTTACCTGGGAAAGCTAGGATGAGAAGGTAAAAAAAGTATTTCCTTTCTTCATGGTGACTTACCACTTCAGATGATCCAAGTTTTAGTAAATTCTACTTTCCCCTGATACAGTATGATTCACACAAAACTGACCTGCTATGACAAGCTGTCCTTTAATCTGAGAATTATCTGAGCAGCATTGTGCCTTGACTTATCAATAGGCTGTATTTTGTGGCTTGCGTTAAGGAGAAGCCATTGTTCTGAGCTGCCATTTATAAACCAGCAGATAAACAAATAAGCCACTACAATATTAGTCCTGTAGAAATAGCCTATACTAACATAAGTGTAAGATGCTAAAAAGCATTAAGCAAATGTTCCTACTCATCTACACATCAACATCTTTTTTTGTTATTCAAGTGCTCTTTACAGGAGCTGACAGTAGCACAAAATCTAATAATTTTGGATAATCATATTTCTTGAACTGGGAGGACCTTGTGAAAGCTACACTCAGCAATAAACAGCCAGAGACACAGAAGTTTAGAGAAAAACAACAGAAATTATCTTCTTCTGTGTCATCAATTACCCTATTCAGATGAGATAAAGAGCACCTGGAGTACTAACAAATTCACATGCAGCATGGAAGGCAGGAGTGACCTTAAATATCAAAAGCACATGGAGACAGGATGAAGAAACAGGAAAGAACGCACAGATTAAAAAATCATACCCATGTCATTATAAAATACAGGAGAGACAATCAGTTGATTTTCATACTGCCTCAGATTTTCCAGCTGTTCAGCAGATGCTGTTGGAGAATGTCACATCAATGAGACTCTTAGAAGTTAAAGTTCAACAGCCTAAAGACCGTGAAATGATCTTTTCCCAAAAAGATGTAATCACCCTGACTGCAGAATTAACTGCACACTCTTCTGTACTGAGGATATCACAAAGGCATTACAAGGCAACAAATACCATCACTTGTCCTGGTAACAACATATATTCAGAGTGGCTTTTGACTGAATATGTACCTCTATGGACAATAAAGTTATGATGAGTGGAAAGGATCACAATATAAATCCACAGAAGTGAGAGACTCTGAAATTGTTCCTTCATATTGTTTCTCTTCCCTTACAAGCCTCAACTCGGCTGCACTGTCCTTACTGGAGCTAGCACAACATCTCATGAACATCTTGGGAATTGTTTGGATGTTAGAACAGAAGTTACCCCATAAAAGGTGTGAGAGACTGGAAGAGTTAATGTCTCAAACATTGCAGTGGGGCAAGTTCTGCAAAACAACGAACACTGCACAGCAACAACCGCAGGTGCTGGAGAGGTAAGATAAGGAAAGGATGGAGAGATGGAGGATACATAAAAGCCTAATACAGTAGAATAATCCAGCACTTATGCAACCAACGGTAGCCTTCTGCTCTGACACCCAGTCACTAGGGACAGATACAAGGGAGCTAAGCACAGAAAGCCCAGGCCTGCGTTTCTTGAGCAGAAGAATTGTGTACAGTGTATATCACAGTACTAGCTGCTTGGGCCAGCCATAGAGGGAACAGCCACAGGTGTTGCAAATGGATTGATGCAAGTGAGAAAATGAACTTCTCACACAAATGCCCTTAGCAAACGCTAACATGCCTCAGACCATGTTTAATGGAGACTTGACTATAAAATTAGTGAGGAACAATTTTAAATGGGTGTGAAGGGATTGCATGAACTATTTTTCTGAAGTCAGATGGAATCTTTTTTTCTGCAGTTTGGAGACATTTTGGGAAATCATACAATAGAGACCTATCTGGTACTAGTAAGTCAATGAACAGATGAGCTCTAGAACAGACCTTCTGGTTTCTAACATCTTTCACTTTATCTCATGAAATCATAAAAATTATTCTGATGTTTTGACTTTCCTAAAGTGTTTGGATATTCAAGATCCAGCAGGGATTAAAAGCATTAAAACACTGCAGCAAAGGCTTTTTCTCCTAATGTGTCCAGCAACCCTGGGAACCATCAGTCCTGTAACAAAATAGGTTACCTGGTGTTACAGACTCAGAAGGTCTGGACAGTCCAAAAAGCATCAACACATTTGAGTTTTTTTAAACAAACCTTCAAATACGTAATCATCATCAAACATCTTCACTAAAATAAAAAAGACATCTGTGCTGCTACCTGTGCTTGAGACAGCAAAGCATGCAGCACTTAAACCATGTAGTAAATGATTTTGTAGCATTTCTTATCACCAGTAATTTTACAACATCTCCGTTTATTGCATACATAATGGGCAGATGTGTGTTGTCATTAAACTGCTCTTAGCAAACATTGCTATAAAGGTACTTGGCAGATAATAAAATGAGTAACCCTATCCTCAACATCAGCATTGCCAACAGCAGGTACATTGCTATTCACAAACAGTATGCCACAAAACACAGAAAAAGCCTAGTTTGCTCAGGGTGGTAATCGTCCATCTGTGAGCAAACCCAAACAGGAAGCGACCTGGTTCCAGCCCTTCGGAGGAGAAGTGGAGCGGGATATCTCTGTCTTGCTGCAATGAACACTGGGTGCAGCTCAGCAAAAGGAAAGGGCTGGAACAAGACTTTTTTTTTTTTCTTACCCAGGCTATGTCCAGTTCTGAGCAATTAACTTCAAAGGTTTAAAATCTAAACCTCAGAGTCTTTTACTTCAGTTTTAAATGGCCAGCAGTCTCAAACCAACCTGCCTTTTCTAATCTTATCAGTATATAACTCTTAATTAAAAAACTCCCAAACACCTCCAATCAAGGCAATTAAATAGGAGAAAGCATTAAAAAGTGAGTGATCATCAATGTTTGATTTTCATTGGCCTAAAATGGACTGATTTTCAGCTGTCTTTTACTTTATGTCCCTCCTGGGCTTTTGCCCTCTGCAGTCCCTCTCACAGTGTTTCAGTAGAAGGCAAGCAGGCAGAGAGCTTTCGGGATCTGCAGAAAAAGAGACCTCATACACCTTTTTGAGTGCATGGCATTTTCACTGCAGCTACAGAAAATAGCTAATGTGAATACAACACACGTTCCCCTCCTCCTGCTTGTTTAATGCCAGGGCTTTGGGGTCCTTTTCAGAAAAGTCCTTGGGCTGTGAGAAGGAACTTTTTTATCACAGCAAAGAAGTACATCATCCTCCATGAGCCAGATCCCAGCTCCTACCTCAGACACCTTATGTGCAATTAACAGGGGACTGCAGTGACGTGATGCTGCAACTGATGTCAAATACTAACAAAGTAGAAGCCAAGGGGTACAGAACACATTAAGTACTTAAAAAACACTAAAGATCCTTCACCGTAGCTGCACCAACCCATCCTTCCCACCTTCCTGCATGTCTGTAACAGCCCTCAAGCCCTTCTGGCTGTCGAGACTTGCAACTCACTCTAGTTTCTACTTTATTTCAAACTAACTAGCAAAACAGCAGACCTGTTGGAACAAGGTACTTTAGAACAGAGAGGCTGCACTGCAGACAGTTCTCTGATAACACCTATTCTTTCTAAAACTCTAGGATGCAAGAATGACTAAATACTGCCAAGAGTAGAAGCTCCAAGGTTTTTTTCCCTAATGCCTGACACTCCACAAACCAAGACATAGCAAACTCGGTACAAAGCCTCAATATGTTGGGAGGCAGGGTCGATCTGCTTGAGGGTAGGGAGGCTCTACAAAGAGATCTGGACAGGTTGGATCGATGGGCTGAGGCCAATTGTATGAAGTTCAACAAGGCCAAGTGCCGGGTCCTGCACTTCGGTCATGGCAACCCCATGCAGCGCTACAGGCTTGGGGAAGAGTGGCTGGAAAGCTGCCAGGCAGAGAAAGACCTGGGGGTGCTGGCTGACAGCCCGCTGAATGTGAGCCAGCAGTGTGCCCAGGTGGCCAAGAAGGCCAATCGCATCCTAGCCTGTATCAGGAACAGTGTGGCCAGCGGGAACAGGGAGGTGGTTGTTCCCCTGTACTCGGCACTGGTGAGGCCGCACCTCGAGTACTGTGTTCAGTTTTGGGCCCCTCACTACAGGAAAGACATTGAGCTGCTGGAGCGTGTCCAGAGAAGGGCAACCAAGTTGGTGAGGGGCCTGGAGCACAAGTCTTATGAGGAGCGGCTAAGGGATCTGGGGTTGTTCAGTCTAGAAAAGAGGGGGAGACCTTATCGCTCTCTACAACTACCTGAAAGGGGGTTGTAGTGAGGTGGGTGTTGGTCTCTTCTGTCAGGTATCTGGAGATAGGACAAGAGGAAATGGCCTCAAGTTGAGGCAAGAGAGATTTAGGTTAGATATTAGGAAAAATTTTTTTACTGAGAGGGTTGTCAAACATTGGAATGGGCTGCCCAGTCACCATCCCTGGAGGTATTCAAAAAGCGAGTGGACAGGGTACTCCAGGGCATGGTTTAGGGGGCATGGTTAATGGTTGGACTCGATGATCTTGAAGGTCTTTTCCAACCGAAATGATTCTATGATTCTATGATTCTATGTACTTGCAGTCATAACTTCCATCACAAATCCACTTCGCTGTGCCTGCCATTCATTTCAGAGACACCCAAAAACTGCTTTTCAGTTTAGGAGTCTTTCTGGTGTGATTAAATCTTGCTCTCCACCATACATATTCTAATCAGATATAACAGGAGTGCAGAAGAGCTCAGGGAGCAGGGGGAGGCAAGATCATTACCACATTACAAGGCACCCAGAACATCACTTGCAGGAGGGATTGTGTCCTGTCTATTAGCTTCTTTTCTATTTTCTTTGCTTTATGCCCCCACCCCAAACAAGACATCCTCTTTTTTGTCAGTCTAGTAGCCTTGGCAGTTTGGCACTGTCAATTCCACCGCAGCAACCTTCTGGAGTGCAGCAATACTGAATTATCAGACCAGAATCTCCACATAATCAATAAAAGGAGACAAGCAAATCAACAAAAGGAGGCAAGCAGATCATGTTATTGCTTTGAATTTCTCCTGAGAAGCAACTACCTCTCTCCACTGACTGCACAGGTCCTCGTTGCCAGGCTTCTACTTTTTTAATCTTAGAGTAGTTATCCAAGGCATCTAAAGAAGGAGGTCACAGTACTACTTTAATTGAGTTCATGCCACTTGCAAAGCCAGCAGAGTCTTATTTCCTAGCCTGGTGGACAGCGACACCACCGCTCCCTTCCAACAGCTACTGTCGAATCTCTGAAGTTTCAGAAACTCGGCCAAATGCTCCTATGTTTATAGCAGCTCCTTAATTTTAACAGTGGCTTGAAAAGGCTCTTCTCACATATGATTTCCAACATTGTCACACTGAGTTAGACCGGGTAGTAGAGAACCATTATGGAAAGATGATAGAGAATGGGAAGCTCAAGGATTTAAGAAAATAAATAACGGGTGTGTTACCTGGTCAGCACAGCCTCTGGTGGAAGGTATGAAATAAGGACCATATCTAGCTAATTGTCAGCATTTGCTACTGCCTTTGCTTAGCCTCACAGCCTGGCATTAAGCACTTCTGGCCCATGAATCCCATTGCACTTTCATCTCATCTCCCTTCTGTGTCATCTGGCACTGGCTACAGAGATGGAGAGAAACACAATCACACAAGCAGATCACATGGAATTTATGAAGACCGAGAGTCTTGTTTAGGTGAAGTAGTTTGTCTCAGCCTTTCTGAGGATCAAACACTGATGTCCATTCATTCTAGTTTCTACAGCACGGACTTGAATGTAAGTATACCTGTAGAAGCCTTCACCATTTGTCTCCCAAGAATATTCTTTCCTAGTTAGTTCAGGAAAACCATACAGTTACCGAAAGAACCAGAGCAGTCCTACCAGCACTTCTGACTCCCTGACATACCCCTCCTTGGGTGGGAGTCATATCAGACATGAACTAGTCTTTGCCATGTCTCACCCTATCTCTTCTGTGCAATTTCAGTTACTCCGAGGAGGGACTACATTACCCTTAGAAGTTACGACTGAAAACACCTTTGTCTGCTTACATTGCTGGCAATACTGAATGACTGATTAGATACCGGAATTGTAAGAATTAATTGGAGGCCTTGGCAGCAGTTCTCCCTTCTGTGCCCTATCCAACTGCAGCCACAGCAAGGTTTCTTCATCTGCACAGAAGTACTGCTTGAGCAGATGACTGCAACCAAAATCTATGTTGCATTCAGTGTAACTTGCTGAGATGTTACTTCACTAACAGGACAAACTCCCACAGGCTTTAGATACAGGTGACATACTGAATACTGTGTATTTGTATTGTTTCACCATGAATAAAAAGAACTTTTCTAACTGTGACACAATCAATTTCCTTTTCGAGTCCCTTTTAGACGTATGACAGTCCTTCATATGGCAAAGTATAAAATGTATGAGAAATAAAGCCTTAAAAATGTAGAAATGCTATGCCTGGAAATCGGGAGATAGACTTTACCATCAACAAAAAACAAATTGTCTGCTTCTCTCCCTGGACTTGTACATATGTCTTTTGTATTTTTAGTACCTTAACTAAATGTTAAGTATGTGCTTTGCTTTGTGATAAAGAGTGATCTTCCTGGTAGCCAACAGGTGTAGAAGATTCTTTATTCTTGGCTCCCCTGCCCCTTAACACTTTACCCTACATCTTGGGCTGAAAACCCCTTCCAAGAGTTACAGTCCTCTCTTTTAACAGGACAGAAGTCTAAGGACTGAGTAAAGTGAGTGAGACAGCCCTTCTCAGATAACAGATGGCAGACTGGAAAAGTGGGTCAGTAGCTGTCTCTTACTAAAAGAGCTAGCCTGCTCCTTCTTCATTCCTCCCCTTATGCACCAGCCTGGCTCCCCCTAGTCCTGTGGCAGCTCTTTAGTCACTATGCAGAAGTGCCACTGTGGCATGGCAGCCTCTCTCACTTTGATTCCCTTCCCAGTCTCCATCTCAACTTTTTTCCTTCCAACAGCATTTGGATCACAGGTCAGCTGAACTCAGGACTTGGAATAATCCTTGGCTGTCAGACCATGAGAATGAAAAATATCATTGGTAGCCTGCAGTACTTTTGCTCATAGAGGCAAAATAACTGTGCACTAATGCAGTCATCTGATATCAAGTAGTTGTGTCAGAGCAGTATGAGACTGCTATGTACCACCACAATAAATGTAGCAGTCAAATACACTTCAATCTGCACAATTTTTTTGTGTATATCTAGACTACAAGTATTTATTCCCTGTGAGCTGCTTCTCATGTTGCCAAGGAACCGCAGGCATGAAAGCCACGTTTTGCCTGACACTGGGCCTAAACCAGTAAGTGGTCTGTGGTTTCTAGTTACTGACAAAATGAATTTCTCAGCATTAGGACCTCTGCATACATCTTTTATGTTGTCCTGAACTACAACATCATTGTTTTGTTAACCTTAAATACACTCTGATTCTAACACATAGGTATTAGGACCTCAAGTTTCCACAGTGGTAGACATGCATTCATATATGTATCTTTCTTATTCACACTGATGCTGGCCAGAGCATGGCCAACTTATGGATCTCAGACCAGACTTGAGATTTCATTTCTCCTAAATTCAAATGCTTACATGCCCTTAACCTACTGATCTCTTTTCACTGATGATAAAAGGAGTAAAAGCCAATACCACAGATATCTAAAGGTACATGAGATGAATCCTGTTCTTTATGTTATTGGTTAGCTTTGGATTCTCTTCTGAGAGCCAGATCCAGGAGACGGACATGAGACAGAGTCCAGAAAGTCCTGAATCACAGAGCTGGTCACTCCTAATACTAAATAAAGACCAAGGGCAAGCATAACTGCAATTTTGTGGGGGAACAATGCATTTATGGTAGCACTTCTTTTTGTCATGTCTGTCCAAAACCTAATCACACAACAATTGGCCAAAACAATTCTGAAGGCTGTGGCTGAGAAAACCTCTGGTATTTTCCTGAATGCTCAAATCCAATGTAGTCTATAAGAGAGAACTGCTGAGCTGACATTGGCATAGTCAATGCCCATGAATCTTACATTTTCACCCATGTCCTCACAGCACGGATGGCAGTGTTGATGCTTCAGCTGGTTGAAGGACCACTGGCAATTAACTACTATTGCTGCTTAGGGCTGCATGCTACAAATTGCTGGCTGTGAGAAGCTTTATGAATGATCATAGATCTTGTGCTGTAAAACCTAAAAACCCCATTTGGTCTATAGGAAGATTTTTGGTCATTAACAAAAACTTCCTGCAAAGAAAATCCTCTGGAGAGTGAATGAATTGCAAATCTCAATTCTGCCTAATATTTCATGCATTGTACCTAACTTTCACGTTCTTTCTCATAAGTGGCATGGTACTATGATCAATATTAAAAAATGCATAGGGGGAACACTGCATGGGAAGGGAGCTTCTCAAATATTTATGGCAGAAGCTCAAAAATATCCGAATTTCCAATTCTAAGACACGTACTATAATCATTAGGCCATGGTGCCTAATAAGGTAACAGAAAGAAGGCGCTGAAAGCCCTGAGACTCTGCTAATGGTTTACAGTTAATTCTTGGGTGTATTGTGAGTGCACTTCAGCCAGAATTCAGTGCTAATGGCCAAATATTAAGAGAAAGATTGGTTTCAATATAAGAAAATACCCTCTAGGGAGTATTTTCTTTTCTGAGTGATCTTAGCCCGATCTTTTTTTATCTAAAACCACTCACCGACCTCATTCTGAGGGTGGCACCAGCACAATAAGGATAACAACAATTAATGGAACCACCTGGTACTTGAGAAATATATAACTTGGATACCTTAAATTAGTAAATTCCTTTCCATGTGGCCTAGAACACATATGTTTTGCCTGCCTGTACCAGCGTTACTTGTGCCTCATATCTCCAATCATGTGTCTTTAAATCACCAGTCAGAATGAGTAAGAATAAGATACAGAGAACCTCCCACCATCTCCTACAGATTTCCCTTATCAGAGGTGAACTTGGAGACATGTTGCTACTAACAGTATCTCATTAGCTGGCTTCACCCATAAACAGCCATCAAGGAAATCCTACCATGCAAAAAAGAGGAAGACTAGACAGAACTGGGATACATCATCTGTCCTATGCAAGAAAAATCTCCATAACTCAAGTTCACACTTGGTACTGTTTCCAGTCACTTGCCTGAGACTTCTCACATGCAGCAGCATTTTCTGCCTTAGGAGACAAACCATACTTAGCCAAAGAAACTCGGGAACCTGAAGACAAGGTCTTCAGAAGGCTTAGGGAGTGAAGTGGCAGATGAAGAAGGTAAGCTTATGAAATGAAGGTGGAAGAGACTGGAAGGAAACGATCAGAGAAGAAATCTTTCCTACTGTGGAGACTGGAACTTAGCATTGGGAAGACCAACAAGGGCAGGGGAAAGTGTCATGGAAACACTGGATTTTGTTCTAGTTCTCTTGCGCACCTGCAGTTCTGTGTAACTGAGGTCAGAAAATTCAGCTTACCTCGCTCACATGTTCTACCCCAATAGCCGGTGCCAGTGCAGTCACAAATGAAGCGGTTCCAGCCATCCTTGCAGACTGCATTATTCTTACATGGGTAGCTGTCGCACTGCTTGGTGCTGAGGCGGGAGCAGGAGGACTTGACTCCTGCGGCATTCTGTGCCTCTGCCAGCTGCCGAATGTTCTTGCTTCTTCCATCAATGAACAAGTCTCGGATACAGCCGACGTAGCCATAATTCAGCATTGCTGTCCAGAGCTCTGTGGGAAGGATGAGTCCTGCCCGGTTCTCAGGCAGCCCACCAAGGTACATGTCGCCTTCCAGATCTAGGATCTCACTCTCCCCACTAGCAGTGAACGGAGTGCGTCTGCTGTTCACTGATATAGTACCTAAATGAGGAGGATAAGGACACATCAATGCTTTTACTTACAGCCTCAGTCTAGTTCATTTTTTTCCAATAACTTGAGGGATGTTTAAGGTTCAGTGCAGGACAGTGAAGATTTCTCCTGACCCAAATGCACTCCTAACAGAGACAGTGTCTCCCACACAGCTCCCTCTCCTCTTGAACCACAGGCCATAAACATTTTCATGTGTCTGTATCCCAACTTGCATTATAAGGTGAGAAGCATAACAATGCAATGGCTAAATAATAACATATAAAAACTGAGCATTATTCAATGGTATTCATCCAGCAAAGCAAAGACTTACTGACAACATACAGGAGTTTGATGGTATTAGAACTGGAGAGAAAAAAGATAAGTAAAAGTGTATTAATTCACACTACATAGCCCTTCCAGAAAACACTTCGTCAGTACCTCCAAAGATGGACCTTTATGATGGAACTAAATAGACCCTCATCAAGTTTGTAGATGACATCAAATTGGGGAGAATGGTTGATGCGTTGGAGGAAGCACAGGGCTACCACTCACAGTAACCTTTACAAGGTGGAGCAAAGGACTGATAGAAATGTTTGATGTAAATCAACAACAATAAATACAAAGTCCTACACCTGGAGCAGGACAACCTCACACATAAGTACAGGCTGGAGACCAGCTGGCTAAGGAGCAACTCTGCAGAAAAGGACCTGGGGATATGGCAGACAACAATTTGAACATGAGACAGCAGTGTGCACTTGCAGTGACGAGAGACACTGATCCCAGGTTGCAGCAAGGGAAACTCCAGCTCCATAGAAAGGAACATTTTTGACCATGAGGGTGGTCAAACATGGGAATGGAAACGTCAGAGAGGTTGTGGAATCACCATCCTGCAGGCATTCAAAACACAAATGGACACAACCCTGAAGAAAGCCTAGATTTCAGCAGAGTTTGGACTAGAAATTTCCAGAAGTTTGTTCCAAAAGAAATTATTCCATGGTTTTACAAAGAAAGTTAAGTATTCTAACTTCCATTTTACAAACAGGAAAACTGAGGTAGAGAAAGATAAAGGTTATCTCTGAAGAACAGTTAGTATTAAAACTGTAGTAGCTTCCATATGCTCCAAACAAGATGTGGCATACTGCACTGAGGCCATTCCCATATATTTCAAGAAATTGTCCAAGCACATAAAATAATCAGAACATATAATACAGAAATATAATCAGAACATAGGAAACAGCTACAGAGAAGCGAAGGGACTTATTTAAGGTCAGACCGTGCATCCAAAGAAAAACAGGGAACATAACATAGGTCTCGCATCCCAGAGCAGTGTACTCTTCAGAAGAGCATTCGGCAGCTTTTGTGATAGGGACATATGCCCACGAGACACTCGGCTAAAAATCATCAATTCACTCTCCCTAGCTATAAATCATCACATCCAATTGCCTTGTCATTAAGATAGTCTGTCCTCAGAGACAACTATCCAAGCTTTAAGATTAATTCCACATCATTGCATTTTTATCATACACCCCTACGATAAGGTGGGAGAGTTTAGTTAATAGCTAGCTCTATTCTGTGTCTCTGTGAGAAAGTGCAGTCGTGTACACATGCTTTTTCTTTAGTTGTAATAGGTGTCTTCTTAGAGAACAGCATGTATGACACAGACACAAGGTATTTCATGTGTGTGATGTTCAGTAATAATCTAGGAATAATGTCAGAGGTAGCAGAGTGCCAGAAGCAACAGAGGCGTTACAAATTAAAGGCTCAAAGAGAACCACAGTTATTTGATGAATCATTTTGTAAAAACAAGCTGCAGCACAGCAGACATTTTCCCTTTTACTAAGTAAGAGAAGAGAAGATGTGACAATACACCTACAGTCATAAAGGCAGCATGCCACAGAGCCACAGGATCACAGCCCCCCTTCCAGCATCTCTGCTGTTACTCCTCAAAAGCAGCATGTGGAGTACATATTACTCGAAAGACTAGAACAAACCAAAATACTGGAGGGCTGAGCTCCAGACAGCTGCTACTATGGAGAAAACAACCACCACCTGTAAAATCCACAAAGGTAAAAAAAAAAACCAAAAAAACAAAAGAGAAGAAATACTGAAATACTGGATACCAAGGAGAAGTGTAAAACCTGGAGAAAGAGCATGAGATGATGAAAGGAAATAGGCTACACAGCAGCCTAAACTTTCTGCCAGTGTTTTGTACCCTTCAACTGTTCCTGTAAGGAGATGGTACTAGCTCAGATGCACAGCACTTTTAAGACCAAGCTGCTGAGACGGAGAAATTCTGAAGCAACCCTCAGAAGGAGCAGTCACATCCCATGTTTTCAACTCTGTTTAGGTACATCAAATCCCATCTTGAGAAATCAGAAGCATCTAAGCATCTCCTTTCCAGTCCCTTAGGCACTTCGTGCAAGGGCTAAAGAACAAACAGACCAAAAGACCCCAGTTACTGAGGGCAGAGCTGGTATACAAAGCAGTGCACTGATGCAACCATAGACCAAACCTTCCAGTAAGATTTTTAGTGTCTGAATGGGTGTTTTGTAGCCAATGACCAGCCAAAAACATTGTCTTGTGTAACGTGCTCACTGTTCCCCAGCTAGAAACCATGACAGGTTTTGTGGACACTTTGTAGGAGCTTTCCCCAAGGACAGAAAGGTTACAGGATGCTAGGTGTCCACGTCCACACTGTCAGCTTCTGTCAGAGTAGAGAGAAAAAACAGTTTTTGTTGCTTCGGCAGCCAACACAGACCAAAGCATACACAAAGCCTAAGGCGACTAGAGATGCCAGAGGTTATTTGAGCATGACTGCCATGCTTCCCCAGCATTAGTGCTCCTGCCTTAGTACATTGCAGTAGGAAGTATTTGGATTTTTAGGTTATTTTACTAAGCTCAGTGAACCTGAACTTTTGGACTGTTACAGAAATGGGAAGAAGAAGGAGAGAGATGACACCTAATAAAGGCCTGGTTGCTTTAGTAATGAGAATCAGAACCTCTAGGTCACTAGCTCATTAAACCCAAATGGCTGTTTTGTAGCCTACACTGAGTTAAGTTCATTATTTCAGTTCAGTTTCTAGATGACAGGCATCCACATTTAAAAAAAAAAAAAAAAATCTCCAGGGTGTAACTATTCTCTGGTCCACATTGGGAGAAAAGCCAAGGACTAAACAAGAAGAGATCCTGAACTTCCTTCTCACACCCACCAAAAGTGCCACTGGATAAAAGTGTGTGATGCTTGCTAAAGGTATGGTGTGAAGAAATCAATGCCAGTATCCTGGTTTTCTGGGGAGACCAGACATCAGTCACTAGGACCATTAACCCAGTACTCGTCAGCAGAAAATGCAATTAAAAAAAAAGGGGAAAAAAAAAAGAGAGAAAAGACAAGAACATACAAATGTGTTCGTTCTTGTTGAGCAAAGTGCTTTTACTTCAAAATGTTATCTCTAATCAGTGTCCAGAACATCACAAACCTCCCTCCCAGACAACAAACAAGTCAGTCCTACAGTCTTATCCACCAAGTAGCAATGCCGTCTGTCACACCCTCCTAGTCCAAATGAATGTGTGTCCCTCTTCCTAGGTTTTTACAAACTTTCTTAGCAGAGAGCTTAGTGTCATTTCTGTTTCTTCTCCTTCTGCAGCCATCTCTCCAGGGACCACACAGTCCCCAAGTGAGCAAGCAAAACTGAAGGCAGTACTGAATGCCACTAATTGAGTTTATCCTCGGAAGTTAATTAAATTTTAGCAATTCTAAAGAAATCAAAGGTCCATTTATTTATTTATGGCTTCCTTTATAAAATGTTCCTATCGATGTCTTTAGGAGACAGCAATATATAACCACACATACTAAGTCCTAGTAGAGCACCATGCCAAATACAAAGAAACTTCTCACATCATCAAAGAAAAAACTAGCTTCAGGCAAAGACCTGTTCAAACAGCTAGGCTTTGCATGGTACCTACAAGTCAGCTCTTTTGAAAACTCAAGGGAAGCAAATTCTAGCACTGCATTCTCTCTACTGATGGCATTCAGCAACTGGAAACATAAAATTAGGGACCTAAAGCTATCATCTGGAGATCACCAGACAAGTCCCAAATCCACTTGCAAATGTAAGCAAAATTCCCTTTGAAGGGATATACAGCCAGGCTTTGAGATCCCAACAGCTCAGGAAGAATTCAAGTACAATTGTTCACATATTCTCAAGATGATGTTACAGTATTTGATCATTTTGTTTCCTTACACAATTTCAGTGTACATCATGAGTATGTCAGGTTGATATCCAGCACTAGAAACAAACAAAATACTGCTTGGTAATTGCATGGTAGGTATATTATTAGAAATAAATTAAAACACATTTTTGAAAATGAGAAGCTGTGAGGAAAAAAAGGAACATCCACTGAATGCTGACTCAGATATTAAGACTAGAATTTGGCATCCAAGGGAGAGTAAAAAAACCTAGCTGAAAGCTCCAAGATACTAAAGGAAACAGAATAGGATGAAATGTCGATTTGTTGCCATAATTTTGTCACTGGTTGTGCCCGTTACTTCTATTTTCTTCATGACAAGATCCCAAACCCTTCCTCTTTAAAGACACAAGATCCAGAAAAAGATGGTAATATTAGGTCACAGCAATAAGTTTTCATTTGGTTTCTGCTAAGTTTCTTTTTGAACAGAAACCCAAAGTAGATCAGTGAGAATTTCTCAAACCAACAACTAAATGACAATGGTTCTGAAGGATCTTAAACCTTACTGTGGTCTACAAAAAAGTCATCACTATAATTATGTATGTAATTGCCAAGATAGGTCCAGAATATCTGAAGACTGTGAATAAAATATTAACAGACTGCCTCTGTGATGTGCTATCCAAAGTTCACACTAAATATTTAATAAAAACCTAGCCATTCACATCTTTGCTTTGCTGGATAAACATCACTGGAGTAACACTAAGTTTTTGTAAGTAGGTGACTCATATCTAACATGTTTTGAAGGTTCTGAGAATTAATACACAGCCCTAGGTCTGGATCTGAGAGATAAATCTACTTAAGAAAAAGATATCACTCTACCTGATCTTCCATCTCGTTGAATATCCACATGATACCACTCTCCATCATTAGCTTTCTTCTGGGTTGCCTTGACTTTAATGGTTCCAGAACCCATGTCCAGCAGCAAGTAGAGGTTCCCGTCTAGAAGCTCAACTGCAAAGAAGTCTACCTTTGTATTTTTCTGGCTCCTGGCGTCTTTCCTCTCCTGAGGCTTGCCATGGGTAAAAAGGATCAGTCCATTGGGTTCAGTGGTTCGGAAATCAAATGAGATGGAGCCCATCCTTTTGGTATTCCATTTAGGCAGACTAATATAGGCCTCAGGTGTCTCAAAGCTGATGGGATCCAGTGTAGCCACATTCTCACATATGAATTTCACTTCCCCGTAGATCTTCATCTTAGTATCACCAATCCGTGCCAAGCGAGACAGCTCCAGACGAATGTCGTTATTCTTATAAACAACCTGCCAGACACAAGGAAAAATATCATACATCAATCCTGCATACAATACAAATACCCCAATTACTTTCAGCCATGGGAGATAAACTTCTCCCAAAAGGCAGTGGGGAGCAGAAAGGAGATCATGCAAGAGTCTGACATGATGACAGAGGGAGAGAGCACAACCAGCAGTGTGTATAGAAGTGACAGCAATGGGTACTTTTCAATGACTACAGATCAGATGAGCAGGCAGAAGAGAACATTTAACTGAAGGACAGTGAGAACAATTAACTCTACCACAGGCCCACTCTGCTGTAAAAGCTTTTGTACATAAAATACAGTGTGTGTCTGGTATCATGCTGTTATATTTGCATAAATCCCCCACAAAATACATAACAAAGTGTAACGTCCATGTCCATCTCTGCTAGCTACAGCAGGGAACTCTGTACCACCACTGTCATTTCTCTATTATTCCTATAAGCCCACTTAACTACTAGGAGGGAGATGCAAAAAAATTTAAGCAAGTTGCTGTGAGCTGTTGGTGATTGCCCTGTGGCTCCTAAAGAGCTACAGGAAAAAACAAAGACTTAAAATTTCTCTGACCAAGAAATCTTAGATCACTACAGGCACAAACTTGCTATGGAGGTATCTGCATAGCTTACCCTCGCCTCAAGAAACCTATGCGCTCTGTGCTAACACATAAAAGCCTGTACATATTCAGTGTCTGGACTCTTACTCTCTCTGGGTTAAGGACCAGAACTCTGGCCTCTCTGTTGCTACATGGATAGAAATTAGCCAAGAGTCCCAAACAGGCAAGCTCTCCTGAGCACATCTGGCTTGCTCAGGAGTCCAGACCTCCTGCCCTTCTCTTTCTCACAGGTACGGAATTAATGCCTTGCGAAGAGGACTCCTCTCTGCCCCATGCCATTCTCACAGAGGCAGGAACTGGAGAAGGCACAAAACTGAAATGTTTGTAAACTGTACTTTCTCTCAACTGCCTTTTGTGCTTCCTAAACCCAGGGCTGGCACATACAACAAGCAAAAGCATTTCTGCAACTAGCGCAAATTTGATTGAATTCATGTTCTGCAACACTACTGAAGACTCCGATTTCTTCTAAGGAGTTATTACTTTAAAATACTTTGTGTCTATTACATATAGCATATATGTACACACACATTTGACTTCTGCTTTCAAAATGCTATGAGGATGCATTGCCGGCAAATTGTTATGAAAAGAGAAGAGAAAGGAGATATGCATAGTTAATTCTACAAATAGGAGAGGAAGGTCAGAAACGAGCATGCAGTAGTATTAAAAGGCAAACAAGAGACAGAATGAGGGATAAGCTTCCAAAGTAGGTGACCTCAGGATGAAAAATAAATGAAATCGCATTCAACACATTTGTAGCAAGCAAAGAATTTCCAGCTTTCACTAAGCATTAAAGGAGAATTTCCCCAGTGCAGTCAGCACAGCATCAGATTTTCCTGTTGCAAAGGCAAAATACCCTACATGAGAGTGAAAGGAGAAGCCAGCTGTTAATTCCCATTTGGCGTCATGGCACAAAGCTGTAGTTCCTCCCACCAGAGGACAGTATTGACCCACAATAGCGTGTTTTGCTCCATTTCCCAATAAAGCACTCTGCCTTCGCACAGATTTCAAAAACGTCAAGTCTGTTAATATCCACAACAGGAATAAACTATATTTTCAATTTGTGGGACTATAGTAGTTTCTTTCTATTGATTAACCATGTCAAATGCTCTTGCTAGACAGACCATACACCTCCTTCCAGTGACTCAGCAAGGCTGTGCATTAGAGCCTCCCCCTCTTGCCAGGCAATGAGGTAGGTGCGCCTCAGCCAGACACTAGTTCTGAGCACTGCGTGCAGTCTTGTCTCTGCATCTCAACGAAACGGAGGAGCTGAAGGTACAGAGGAAAATAAACAGAACAATTAAGAGAATAGAGCAGGATGCTTTATGAGGATAGCCAAAAAAGGCCAGGGCTCTGATATTTGGAGAGGACTGAGAAAAAATATGATTGAAGTTTACAGAAGATGGAGAAGGTTAATGTAGAACTGCTCTTTGCCAAATCTGGCAATTATAGAACTAGAGGCACTTACTGAAACTTGTAGGATATCAGTTTAAAATGGATTTTTAGAAGTACTTATTTACACAGAGGGTAGTGAACTTCTGAAACTTGCTGCCACAGGAGGTCATGGAAGCAGGCAGCGTCTGCAGGCTCAAAAAGAACCAGAAAGATAAATGGACAGCAAGTCCACAAACTGATATTAAAGGGAAAGGGAAGAGATGGACCTTCTAATAATCCTAATCCAAAAGCAGTAGATGCTGCGGGAGCATAAGGGGAATGCACGCACCACTGATAGTAGCCATGCTCACACGCTTTCCCTAAATTGCACTTGCACCCGCCGCTATAGGAGGCAGAAAACTGGGTAAATGGATTGACTGTTCTTCAGGCCCACTAGGGCTTTTCTCATGTTCTTAAAGAATCTACATGTATAGTAGGTTGTGTACAGTCTAATCCTTGTCCCACCGCAGGGACAGCCTGGGAAAGAGGGTAATTGGAAATGGGGTCCCGTGGACAGAGTCCTTCTGCCAGCACATACATACAGGACTCCCTGACTGGTACGACTTTGGTGCAATGCTGCATTTTTGGTTTCACCCCAGTATGGAGTTGCTTTGTTGGGCAAGAGAATGCCAGGCCTGAATGACTGTGACTTTAATGATCCTAACGTAGGAGAACTGCCTACTAACCGTTGCTCAAACCAACACTCCTCTAAACCGTATCTTGACCCAGCCTTTCCACATATGATAGGAGCAGAAAGGGAGCAGAATACCCAACATATGATTGATGGCTGGTGCTAGGCTGTATCTAGCTATGACTCAGCTTTCAGAAACCTCTGCAGGTAGCTGGTAGAAGGAATATGATCATATACACATAATCAGCTTCCAACTCTCAGCTGAGCCACATAAAGGTTACATCTCCCCCTTTCACGTATTTGATACTTGAGTAACAATTCCCATCTCTTCTGGGGAAACACAGCGGGTCTGTCTTTGGGTTTATTTGAGGTTTGCTGCAGACTGCCTCGTATTTCATTAGTCATACCAGTACCACAGCTGGAGAATCCTTGAGACAGAGACTTTCAAAGGATCTAGAGAAAATTACATGGATTTAGTTGTAACTCAGAAGGTCACTAACAATGTAGGATCTGAGAGCAAGTTTGAAAGAAAGGACCAAGAAAGCAAGCACAAAGGAAGACTTGGGGAAGAGAGAGAAATGGTGTTGAATAGATACAAGAGTTCTGAATTCAATCTTTTCAAAGGAACAGATCCACCCCAATCTGAATCTCTATTATTCAAGTGTTTGTTGTTCTACATCATTTTCTTTAAAAAAACTCACACCCACAACCTACCTTGAGAAATTTAAAAAGCACCTGTATTTAAGGAAAAAGTACAAGTGTTCACACAGCTGACTTAAGGTGTCATTGACAGCAACATTTGGGCATCAAGATCTTGATGTATACTCAGGTACACCAGAACTCTCAGCACTATGAACAAAAGGATAAAAATAATTCTTGGGTGTAAACCCAAGGTGAATCCTGAGCAGGAATAGAGAGACAACAGCATCTCTGGCTTGGGAAATGAAACACTAAGGCAGCTTCTGATACCTGCAGTTCAATTTTTAAACCAAAGTTTCAAGAATAATAAAAGGGAGTATAATTAAATGACTGGACTGCATGTCCCATAGTGAAGAACATTCAAATTCAGTCTGTTTAATAAGTAGAGGTTAAAGGGTGGTTCGATTACAATCTATAAGTATCTGTGCAGAAAATGGAATTTGGCAACAGAGGGCTCTTCAGTCCATGCGACAGAGGAATAATGGGATCCAGGGGCTAGAAACTGAAGTTAGAGAAATTCACATTTTAAAATACTATGTCTTATTTTTACATGAGGGTAATTTGCTATTGAAATAATTTACTACAGGTTATGGTGTGTTCTCTGCTACTGGCAAACTTTAAATTAAAATAGTATCTTGTCTTCTCTAAAAGACATAGTGAGACAGGAATTAATTATATAGCAAATCAGCCTAGATTATCATAATGGCTTTCTGGCCTCATAACCTATGAAACTTTGTGTTTTAATGAAATCAACAGATGCTTCATTGCAGTTTTCCAGGACAGATGAAACACATCCTTCCCAAATGTTAAAAATGCCTGGTAAAAGAGAAAATGCTTGTGTCAATTTTGGTCTGACTTGCCACCAGTGCTTTCAGTGAGGCTTTTTTATATGTTTGTGATCCTACCTTGCAACCTACCTTTACAAAGGAAGGTAAGTAAAAAGCCTAGGACAAAAAACTTGATTCTATAGTTCTAAATATATGAGCTTCAAGAAATAGTTTCTTAGGGAGTCACCTGCTGCAAGCCAGGGAAGAAACGTTTTCATGTTTCACTGAGGAAGCTGTATGCCAGCAGTAGAACCTATCATCTGTGTAACACTTCCTTCCTTGTAGTCTCATTTTGCCAGCAATCTCTGAACTAACTCGCAGGCTCTTCAGGATATACCAAAATACTGATTGAGACCCACACCTCTTTAACTCTAAATGAGGCCATGACTGACTCAGCTGTCCCTCACTAGGACATAGTCTTCTGGTGCCACTCTGGGACATGGCTTCCATAACAGCTTAGAAGTAAGCAAAGCAATGAAAGCAGTGCCCATAAATTTGTCCATTTTTATCAGATGGCTTTCTGAACAAAGCCGATCTTGCCTGTTTAAACAGACAAGCTTGAGTTCATCCCGTGTCTGATATGTGTATCAGAGAAGATCAAGAGGCCTAAGGGAGTCAAGGAGATGATTCCTGGTACAGGCATACACATCTACTTTACAGTTATTCTGGGAAGGAAGGTAGAAAAGAGAAAGGGGAAGAAAATGACTAGCAAAAGCTATGCACGGAGCATTTGAAAAGTAACCTTCATGCTTCTAATCTTAAAATTGCTTTATATTCCAAAAATGAAATTAGAACAATGAAAAAAGTGTTTTTTCCTTTTCCGTGAGGACTGCTTCTAAACACACTTTAACAGAGGAATATTTTGACTGTTCAACGCCTTTGTCTAATGAATTGGATAAGCATAGATGGATGGTCAGGGACAGGATAGTCCAGATACACATAGTCTCTGATAATGAGCAGTAGAATTCCATGACATCTGAGACATTTTGAGGGATAAAAAGATATACAGTAAATTACGTTTTCTTTAAAACTGCTGAGAAAGAAGAGTTTGTTTTAAGCTGAGCTAAAACAAATCAGCAATCTAGTTTTGAGGTTTCTTAAAAATGGCAACTTTGCAATTCTGAAGCATTCAAGGAATTTCTCCAGCTAAACTTATAAGAAGCTTCACTCGTGGGTTAATGAGAGCTCTCATCAGATGGCTTTTCACAATGATGAAAAGCGTCTCTCTGCAATCAAGTGAAGATGCAGATAGAGAGGGAGCAACAAAAGTGAGGAAAAATGGTGTGCTAGACTTGGCCAGTAGCCAATATAAAAATTCCTCTCCAAGTTGGTGCTATTAAGCAAGAAACATGGTTTTCGGTACAGGCTGGACACAAGCACACTCCAAAGGGGAACGGCCATTGATAGCCTGGCAAATTAGAAGATGACCATCATGAACCACCATGAAAAAGCGCAATAAGCTGAAGGCTGCGTAAATTTAGCTAGCTAGGAAGAGCACCTCTGACGTTCAACCAAGTTTTTTACCTGCTGCATCCTGTGTATCACCAATTGATTTTCTCTGTCACAGGCTGCCCCCCTTCACCAACTGCCCATATCACTCCTCAGAAAGACTAACTGCGAGACATTCAGCCTAGAGCCTAAGACTTCCTTAAAGGCACCTGCACTGAACCAGACAAGTTCCTGCAGCTTAATAAATTACAGTTTATCCGCTGGTTTACCAGAACCATGTGTTTCTAGCCTGCCCCAACCAGCAAGTAGAAACAAACACACCAGCTAACAGAGCTTTACTTTGTGTTTGAGAAAGACAATGTATGCAGTGATCCAGGGCTTCAGTGATGGGTAACTAAAGCTGCTATACTTATTTAAAGAACTGTATATGGACTGTGCATACCTGGTCTAAACATATTTGATGGTTCAGTGGGATAACAACTGTATTCAGGTAATAAACAAACATGTTCACCATTCACCACACTGAATGAGTTAATTTATGTCATGAAAAACAATACATCGAACATTGATAAGTAACTGAAACCAAACAAATAAGACTCAAATATGATTTGTGCTTTGTTGACTAAAGTAATGCGATCCTACGTTTCATCTGAATTATGTTTAACAAAAAACATGTGTTTACTCAGCTAAAAATAGGAATAAGGTGACTAGAACGCTTAAACAATAAGGGAGAACTATTTCAAGCTTCCCTACAAAATTTTTTCCATCTTACAAATCAATTATAGGTTCTGAATAATTTCAAGTTTTATGGAAAACTCCAGAAAAGAGATTGATTTAGTTTCAGAAGACTTAGAGGAAGATACAGAGAAGCACTCCCTGAAGTAGGATATAAAGAAAGAGAAAGAAAAGAGATTCAAGGTGCCAGTAAAAAAGGGCTGAAAAAGGTAGGGTGGAATTTCTTCCACTGGTCTAATAAGAATGTTTCCTTAAGAGGTACTGAGGACGGAGGACCCGGTACTTCACTGTGGTCACAACTATCCTTTAAGCCAAAAAATAAGCCCCTGCTTCTCATGAGAATTCAGGACATTAGAGTGTGTTCACAGTTACTGCAGAGTTAACACCAATCCAAATCATTCACAGGGTATCCAGAGCAAGCTTAAACAGATTAAGGCAGATCAAGGTCCATCTTGCTGCCTTATCTTTCACCTTGGAATATACCAAGATAAAGACCAAACATTTCTTTCTATGCCTTTTTGGAATAAGATCTAAGATTTTTTGCCTTAGAACCAACCAAACATATGAATGAGAGAGATTCCAAACTTTAGGGGGGAAAAATTTGCTTTACAGCTAATTATTGAAGCTCTAATATGTGTCTAGATCTGTACAATATGTTTTTTGCATATACTGAGCCTGCTGCTTCTTGAGTTAACTATGAATATTGCTAAGCGACTGAAACATCAAATGCTCTACAGCCTTACTTATTCTTGGTGTTGCACTGCAGCATTCAAACTACAGAAAAGCAGGGTTGTGAACTGACCTACTTCTTGGATTCCTTCCTTTTAACGGATAGCAATAAGGACAGAATTTATTTTATCACATGGGTGGATTTCTGCATCCTCTATGCTGGGATACACTGACTGCTAATTCATTTGGTCTATTGTTGAAGAATATCTTGATTTCAAAGGGAACAGCAGACCCCACAACTGCATCTTGAGACAAACATGATGGGAACATTAGAAGTTATATATATTTTTTTGTGAAAAAAGCCATGACAATGTACAGAGGGGGAAGAAGCCTTTATAGTTGCAAGAGAAATGCTGCTGAAGGATTCTATATTAGCCTCAAAGACTAAAGTCGTTTCCTCAGCTACTGAAAAGGCACAGCATAGGCAGCAGTAAGATTAAGTAGAATTGGTGGTAGCAAGGACTATGATTTGAGGATGAATGCTCTTTCACGGTGGAAGCGTCAAGTCCTCTTCTTTCCTTGCTACAGAAACTTCAAGTTCTGCAATAAGTGAAGAAAGGGATCACAGGAAAGAAGGTATCATTTCTGGATTTCTTAAAATATCACTTTTCCACAGACTTTCCAAGCAATGGTGAGAAAGCCACCTAAACTCAATATCTTCAAAAGTATATTCCTCACATCATGGTGGCCAACTTGAGGTCATGGAATTGGTTTTGCAGAAGTGCTCATTAGCCAAAAGCTGTAAGTGAAGACAAGGAGGAATTTCGTCTTCACTGCTAAAGCTAAAAGAAATGCTCTGAGACATTAGACTTAGATTTCTCAGTCTGTTCCTAAAAATTACCTGATACTTGTTAACATTTAGGTGAAAAAGTAACTGACCGATATTTGACAGTAGCAGAGTTCACCTTTGTGTCATGGCAAAGCATTTAAGGCATTTCATTGGGGATTCAGGTGCACAAATTTGAACTTCCCTCTTGCTGCATGTTCTATTCAACTTCCATTCGGCCTAGTAACAGAGAAAAATAAAAGCTGCAGGACAGCAAAAACAAGACAGCCAGCTATGATGCTCCTTACTTGTGCTACAGGCCATAGACCCAGGCATACCTCATGCTAGCCCTGAAAAGCAACTTGTACCTTGGGCATGTCTCTGGATAGAAGAAGGGCATAGAGGAGATATTTCAGTATTTTACAAATATTCATGCATATACACTAATGAGGAAATTCTATGTTCTACGCTGAGCCTGTATAGTGCAGAGGTAAAAAAAGACAGAAGAAAGAAACTCTTAATAGCTACGCACAGAAAGTCATTCATTGGGTGGATTGAATGAAGCATCCTGGAACGTATGGAGACATAGGAGGAGACAGTGCTGTACTCTGCTGGAGATCATGTCCAGCTTGGAGAATTGCACTTCAGGAAAGGAGTGGGACTGTTGGAAAGAGTCCTGAGGAAAGCAATGAGAATAACCAGAGGTTTACAAAATAGAAGAAAGATTGAAAGTATTGCTTATTTTTAACATACAGAAAACTGCAAGGAGACGTTGTAACAGTGTTCAAATATAAAATGGCTGCTACAAAGCAGAAAGGAACAATCTGTTCTTTGTATCTATGCTGAAAAGGACAAGAAATAATGGGCAAAAATTACAGCAAGAAAGTGTTAGAATTTATGTTAGGAAAAGCTATTTTAATTTAAGAACAGTGAAGCACTGGAAGAGATTGCCTGAGGAGCAACCATCACTGGAGACCTTTAATTACAGGTTAAACAAATTGCTGTCAAGACTCACATAGATGTCATTGATTTTGTCTTGGGACAGTGGAAGCAGAAAGGATTAAATAACCTCTCACGGTCCATTCCAGTTTTATTTTATATGATTCTGTGTTGTGGAGGGCAGGACATGAGAAAGGGGAAATTACTGTGTAGCTAAAGACTTTCATAGAGTTAAATGCACCAAAAGGAAGAATAGACCTTATATTAACACAATTCTGATATCTCACAAATTTGAAGAGCTTAAATTTACAAATGAACTTCCTAGCTAATGAAGGTTTGAAAGCTTTTTTAGAGTTAAAAAAAAGAAGAAAATAAAGAAATCATCATCACAGAACCTTATTTACCAGCATGCAGTAGTTGACTTCAATTACATTCAGTTCTGTATTGAGCTTATATAGACATTCACCAGTTAGAGAATGCTCTGCTCCTCCCAAATGCATCCTGAAATCTCAGATTTGTCTAGCTAGCACAAGCTAAATCTGTCTAGCTTGGTTCAGTGATGAGTATGTGAGGAAACGATTACTGTCAAGTGTCTGAAGGATTCCATCTGAAAGGCAGAGAGGAATTATTTTAGGATGGCCCCATTGATCATCTGTAACCTTATTACGCAAGACACTGAAAACTGTATCAGACAATGACTTAGCAAATAACACTCCACTTAGTGATTTCATTGTATTTCAAATCCACCTAAGGTTGTGCAAGTACAAAAGACCTATCTCAGGAAACAGATCTGCTTAGTATGGCTGGGTGAATGCTTCCATCGGGGTGGCTTTCTAACACAGAATTCCATTTTCCTAACAGAGAATTAGCAGTGAAATGCTTCACTTCAAGCTGTTGCAATTCAAAATGGCATGTTTAGTTTCATCAAACTTAACAGAAAAGCTTTTGTATGAACTTACCATAACATAAAACAGTATTTTCCAGGCATTGCGTTTACTTTCAATAGCGGTCTCCATTTTTACCTCTGGTCTGCCCTCTCTAGGGAAATACTTTCACATGAAGCAATGTCAGTGTCCACCTGACATCCGAAGAGACATGTGACTGGTTTTGGCACAAAGCAGCTTGACCAAATACTCTGGCCCCTATGGGAGAATGGGACACAAGAGCCCTACAGGACAGCTGCCACATGGAACTGCCCTGGATAGGAAAATACAGTTCTTGTTAAACTGTCTCCAGAATATTTGGGGTCAGCTCAATAATTAATATGAAATAATATGATTCAGGGAATATCAGAATGTTACATATGAATTCAATTCTGAAGTTTTGAGGGATTTCCATTTTAAAAAAAAATACCTTACCAGCAGCAATGAAAACAAATGTGGGCTGGAGGAACCTCCTTTGGGACAGAAACTCTTCATTTCATTCAGCTTTTAATTTCAGTGGTAAAATGTGTTTTAATGAGAACACCAATGTTTAAAGTCTTCCGTGAAAATACTGAATAGATATTGCTCACTTGCAGGTATGCAGTTTTTCTCATCTACCTATCTTCCCCAGCCAATATGCCTTGAGTGTGCTTCTCAAGAATGCCCCTGGCAGGTACAAGAAGGTAGTTCACTCTCCATATGCCAGTCAAGCATTAGTCTCACTGCCTAGGCTTCCAATACGCTAGGCAAATTGTGCCAACCACAGCAGCGTTTTCTATGGTTTTGTCGCTTGTCCAGCAAAAAACAAATTAAAAATATTTACCATTACATATGGGAGAGCACATGCTTAAAAGTGAGCACTGCTCAAATAACGATGCAATTAGAGCAACGGAGGAAGTATTTATTGGATTTAGTATTGTGTAAAATTAGTCCACAAACGTAAAGTGGTGACTGTAGCAGGATGGTGTCACTGTTTGTAGCCAGATGATAGCAGCTGGGGGTGCTGCATCCCATCATGTGTCTCCCTCCCTCAGCCTTAGCAAAAAGGTTGCAGTGGCACTGGCATCTCCTTCCATCTGCAATGGCAGCCAAAGTAAGAGGCATGCCTTCAGCTAGCCTCTCCTCCTGTGAAGGAGCAAAGGCACTCCAGGTCTGCTGAAGAAGTGCCATCGGCAGGATGGCACTACCCCATGGCTGACACCATCTGTCATGGTGCACTACACAGGTCTAGACAGACTGGGGAGGAAGACCTCTCTCCATATGTCTAGACTGAAATACTATGGGTTTCTAAACTTTTAACACCTCTCTTGTTGCCCTGTGCAAAAACCTGCCAACACGGGCATCTCTCCAGATCTCTTTACTCACCTCTGTTCAAATTCCAAGGCATGGAACAAAGTTCAAACCCTCCACAGGTAGGATTTCCCAAACATTTATCTGCACTGGGCCTTATGTTGTGTGAAAACAGGGAAGTGATGAGCTAAATATTTGCTTGAATATTTGCTGGACAGGGCAAGGAATGTAATTAATTCCCTACCTACAAGAGATATCAAGAGAAAAATACTGTCATCTTATAACCCCACCTTGATGCTAGAAAAAGAATGAGAAGATCTTTCACATCTTTCCTCTACACGTATCTAAAAACTCTCTTAGCTGTGACCTCCAGCTCTACAGCTTCTAGCACTAACAAAAGGAAGATGGGAAAAAACCTCACTTTTTTAAAAAAGAATCTATCTTCTGTTTGGGACTGAGTCCCAGTTACCACGATGCCAAAAAGTATAGTCCATCTATTCATTCAGAAGCCACCCAGCTGCACCAGTCACAGCTTTAGTGCACAGTGCAACACTGTCTGAGACCACTAAAGGGAGGGTGGGAATGGGACGGCTCCCCCTCACCTGCTCATATGGTCTCAGCTGGCCTCCAGAGAAACCTTTACCGACAATACTGTTTTCCTAGCCCCCACCATCTCTACAGGTTTCTTGGGGAATAGTATTAAAACAGTGCAGAGCCCAGTGGTGCTGCCAGAGCCCACTGGGGCTGTTGGTAAAACCTCACCTTCATCCCTTGCTTTGATCTGGAAGCTATGTGCATGAAGTGTAAGTCCAGCAGCTCCTGGGGCATAAGAGGGGAGGGGGAAGCAGTCAGCACAGCCAGAATGCTGCCGCCACAGTAAGAGAGCATTAAGGAAAGCAAGTGAAAGGAGAAAGAAACAAAAGCAAAAAGCATGACATTTTCCAGTGGAAGCACTGAAATGAGAAGCAGAAATGGGAGACAGATGAGGGCCTAAGCACTCCATTCAGCACTAGATTACACTTCCTTCTCAAAGTAGGTGGGGTGCTGCAATCAGGAGCGGCGAGAGCTCTTCTGTAAGGAGAGAGGTCAGGGCTGGAGTCAGCACCAAGTGCCAGACAAAAGAGGCAGCTGATTAGCTGGTTCCTGGCACACTGGGCCTGAGTCTGCAAAACACAGAGAGCTCTCAATGCTGTTTTGTCTCTGGAGTGAGCCTATCACTATGGTTTTTTTCCTTTCTAAAAAAAAAAAAAAAGGGAAGGGGGCAGGCTTTTCCGCAAAGGGAGCTGGAAAAAACACATCTCTCCATTGTAGAAACACTTTCCATCGGAAATTCCCACAGAACATTTTAAGTTACTCTGTGAATATTAGTGTCTTGACATTAACCCATTGTATTATCTCCCGCTCCCCCATTAAGGGCCGCTATCCCCAATTTATAGAAAGAGAAAGCAAAACAGAGGGAACTGAATATTCTTGGCCAATTCATACAGCAAGTCAATAGATGGTCAGAAAGAATGTCTCTTCTTCCTAATCACTATCCTGTGACTAAGGAATAGCTGGAGGAAATGTTTTGGTGACAAAGATCAGTGTAAATAATCTACTAACCTCTTTCGGCTTTGAAATTCAATAATGTAAATATGAAATGGCAATAAACTTTTCCCTCAGTTTGTTTACTTTCTCTATAATGCCATTTTAATGCATCCAGGCACAGGGTTCTCATCTCCTCTGTGTGCAGCTTGTTTTCACATATAAGGGAGACTGATCTCACATCTAAGAAAGCTTATTTGATACAAGCCTAATTTACAATACGATCTTATATTTTCTGTTTTGCTTAGTACTATCTTACTGCTTAAGAAAGATCTATAGCACGTCTTAAGCACAGCTATAGAACTTACATTGTTCAAACACTAACAGGCAGAAAACAAAATCTGCCTTAGCAGTTGTTTGGCCAAAATTCTCCATTTAAATCTTTTAATCCTTTCCGGTTAACTGAGCCGCCCATCCACTTTTGTTGTTCAAGTCCCAACAACTTTTCCATACTTTTACTGAGCACCGAGACACTACTGTGGCAGCAGCAAACAGTCTCAGAACACGGTGAACTTCCATTTCTGGAGTCACCTTCTTTGGAGGAGGGAGTTGAGAAAGGGGCTCTGCTCTTGTTATTACCCAGACTACATTGACCAAAATGGTAGAAATGATTGTTTCATCTATATGGCACTCTTAAAGAACCAAGTGTTTCTCTTCTATGGCAGTTTTATTCTCCTTGCATAGAGCAAGCGCTGTCCAAAATCACAAAATACATAGAAATCAGTCAGCATTCTTTTTCTAATATACCAAGAAAGCTTGACTGTGTGTTGTATTGGCCGCTGAAGGAAAAAAGAGGGGAATAAGAGGAAATGGCTGACATAGTCACAAAATTTAAAAAAAATCCTGGAAGCAAGGACACATATGTATTCCTCAGTACAGGACTGGTTACTGATGTCTGGACATGTAATCAACTTACACGTTACATTTTTTTGCCAATACGTGCCTATGTATATTTGCATTTACATAAACATATCCATACACCGTGCATACATGAATAAGAAGGTATATCTATTTACATACCTATATAGATCTGAACAGTGGGTCTCTGCATTGGTACCTACTAAGGGCATATGTATGGGTTTATACACACCTGAAAACAGTACCTGTACGCACACTACTATATGTACATACACGCATACACATGTACTCATCTCTCCACCTGTGATTCTTATGCAATACACGTGTTTTTCCAGGACAGTGAAATTAAATGTGCTTATGATTAGCATTAGAAGAATGCACACCGTCTGCATGTGGATCCCCGCACACCTATGTTCTTACGCAGGCATGCTGCCAACAAACTGCTTGTCATTCTGGTAACTGCTATCCTTCTCTTATCCTAAAGGTAGCTCAGAAAGCAAGAGTGTATCTTTTTTATGAAACACTCTACACAAGGATGGAGTTACCATTTCCTAGAGAAAAGACTGGTGGAGGTGAGATTATACCAGAATCCTTGTGACTGCAAATTCAGCCTTTGCATATCCACACCCTCCAGTGTACCTAGAAGTGAGATTTCAGTTCAGAAGATGAAACTAACTTTGCTGTACTTGACATTGGACTGTGTGCTGAACGGGACTTAGCAGGAGCTAAAAATGCTCCTTCATGCATTTCTTTTTCTGTCACTCAGCATGGTCAAACCTGAAAGGAGCACAGACAAGGAAGGAAGCAAAGTAAATTACAACAGGGGCATCTAAGTGGAGTATTGCTGATGTAAGTTATCCTGGGTTGGGCATGTTCTTGCCTGCAGTCCTGTTCCAAGCCCAAATAACCCAAAGTCAGCTCTGACTGTTCTACTGCTTTAAAGAGGCAAACAAGGAAAAAAAAAAAAAAAACAAACCACAATGACTGCATACAAAGCCCAGTGTACAGAATATAGAGGCAGATGCTGAAAAGTACATTGCTAGAGAATGTATGTTCAGCCCACAATGTGTACCAACATCACTGTGTCTTGCCATTCCCAGGCAGAAATTGTTCTGCTTGGCTTGGGTCCTTCATACATAAGGCACTCAAAAGGAGAGGGTTAGTGATGATGATTACGGCACACTGAAAGTGCTGTGTTTTCTATACCGTACTATGCTCTTTTCTTCCTCTTTCTTCCCTAGAGCACTACACGTTGAAAGGGCTGCATTTTTCAGCTACCCCACACTCCTCCATTTTGCTTTGGGAGCAATATAAATATTAACCAAAACAGACAAATTATTTCCCTAACTCCGCAGTCACTCTGTCAATAGGGTCTGTATGGTTTTACAATACAGTTCCTTTGTCCTGGAAAGTGCAAGTATCTCATACTATTCTGGGACCCACAAGCCTGACACCTCTCACTGCAAATCCATCATTTGCATGTGGGTCTATCAACAGGTATTATTAAGGGTAAGAACTATTTCCCAAAAGCTTCCAAAAGGAAAGATGGGTTGCAAGCATCTGTCCAAGACCCTGTTAGTCCCTCACAAAGCCACAGAGAAGCCAAAAGTCCCGAACTGCTGTTTCTGCACTGTGCTACCAACTAGTTTTGTCCTACCTAGGCTAACATGCCTCTTAAAGGCAGATCATCAGCTTCTTGCCACATTCTTCCTTGCTTGTGTGGAAGTATTATACCACAGAAAGTTAAACACTTAAATTATCTCGAAGCAAGAGAATAAACCCCTGCATGTTAATCGCACCCTGCAAAGTTTGCTTGCATATTCCTGTGAGAGGTATAAGAGGCATAGTCACTGCCTTCTAAATACAAGTTTCATTTTCCCAAGCTGAATATAAAATCTATGCCAGTAATGGAACATTACTATTACATTATTGTTACTATTACTACAATTACTATTGATTATTACACGTTGGAGACACTGGTGCGGTCAGGGAAGCGAGGAGGCAGCAAGGCAGTTGAAGGGATTCCTCTGACACAGAGAAGCGTAAGGATCATGCTGTATCACTTTCCAAAAACTTAGGACTGGAAGTTGATTCCAACGTCCTAGGATCCGTTCCATGAAAAAAATTAAGGGCAGTAAGAGGAAATATGCAAACAGGCATATTTTGCCTTAAGCCTTTCTTCTGATTTTATAGAAGTGTTATTAATAAAGCTTCCCATGTGCCAGCGAGAGACAGACTGAGGCAGCATACTGGGGAAAGGGCTACTGCCTAAAGTTTCAGTCCTAGCATGGCTGAAGTACAACCACTGAGTGACTTCCCGATACTGGAAAGCAGTCTGGACACCTAAGGGTGATTCTGGAAAAGGACAAGAAGATATCTAAAATTCAGTTTGCTTATCACTTTGACATACATATAATAATACATACCCAGACACATTCTCATTTCAGTTCAGCCCAGTGCTAGATTATAGATTTAGGATCAAAGACTATAAGTAATTCTCACACAATGGGAACCGTATCTAAGCCTTGCAAACAGTGACTATGAAAAGAGCACGTGTGTCTTGGTGCATAACCAATTGAACATGAAATGCCTTTGTAAAGCAGTTGCTAAGAGGGCTAATGTGATTCTTCAGTGTCTAAGTAGGAAAATATCAAGAAAGTACAGAGTATATAGCATTAGTGAAACCATATAATAATACTGTGGCCTGTTATCTTGCCTATGCTTTTAAAAAGATACTAAAAAACTTCAAACAGCACAGAAAAGTACTACAGTCTTACACTATGCTGTGTGAGCTATCCAATGAATTCCACCTGTTTCACCCAAAGGCAGGTTACAAGCTGATCCAAATCTACATGCTACAGGAATCTGCATGGGGAGAAGTTCTCTGACAGAGGAGGTCTGCTTTAATTCAGGAGACAAAAGCATAATCATATATGGTGGCTAGCCAAATCACAACTATTCAGTCTGGAAGTAATGCGCAATGTTTCCTAGTGATCTAATTAACCAATAAAGTCTTTAAATCATGATAGGATGCATTAGTAGTTTAAAAAAGAAAGGTTATATCTTGATACAGAAGTCCATCAAAAGGTTCAGCTTATAAAATTTATGAAGTATGCAACAAACATTTTTTCTCTGTCAGATATAAATACATGAAGAACATAAGTGCTTATACCACACGAGGATGACAAAGTATTTTGCAATCCATGAGAACAAAAGAGGATGTTGATCAGTTACCAGGAATAAATATGCTTTATGTTTAATTTCACAGAGCTGGGTCACTTGCTCCAAAGTCTTAAAAGAGCTGAATGAGGAGACTTCTGATCCACTGAGGTTTATTTTTAATCTTGGAATAACAGAAAGATAACAGAAGAATAAAAGAATGATAATGTTGTGTGAGTGTTTTAAAAAGCCAAAGAGGACAAGATGTGTAACTGTAGAAGGGTTTAGCCTGCAGGAAACATCAACCCTGGAGGAAACAGCACAACAGCTTCTATCCAAGGTGCTTAATAAAAACATTAAAGGATAGGAATACAATACTTAATGTCATTAGACTTTCCTGTGTAAAAGGAGTTTCTGTCAAATAAACCCGATATCATTTGAATGACAATGGTAAAGGCACAGATGAAACATTTTTTTAAGGCATTTGACTGAATACCAGAAGACAGCTCTGCTTAAATTAACAGCATACAATAAAAACAGGACATAATATTAGATAGATAGATAAGTCCTCAGCTGACAAATCTCAAAAAGTAGTAGTCAGTGGGGTATCATTACTGAAAAGAGGCATTTCTAATGCACCACACAGAACCATATTCGATGCAAAAGTATTGAATATTTTATTCATTACCTAAAAGTAACTATAAAAAGCACTGAAGCTAACACTTGAAGGTAACACCAAGTTTGGCAGAGCACTAAGTAACTTTAGAGACAGAGCAGTCATACAGAGTGATTCACACAGTGTGGAAGTCCAGGCCCTTTCAATCCAAGCAAGTTTTAAAACAGCTAAATACCTAAATAAAATACCTAAAACATACTAAAACATATAAGCTTATGAACGTGGAAGACAGGCCATGAACTACAGAACCAGGAAGAGGAAGCCACAGGGGAGCTGCACCCTGCAAAGCTGCGACTTTGAAAACAATTTAGGAAATACCAGAGGAGAAAGTGTGAGCTTCCAGTAAAGTGCTATGGCCCAAAAGGGCCAGTTCAGCCTCAGGATATATAACTAGAATAAGCAATACGTAGCATTGGTACGATATGCACTTAAACCCTAGGTATAATTCTAATGTCTACATTTTCTTGAAGAAAGCACTCTAAAAAATTGCAAAGAATACATCAAGCAGCTTCAACATGATTTGAGAACTAGAATAAATGCCTTACAGTAAAAGACAAGGAACTCCATTTGTTTAGTTTTTCAAAAGACAGATAAAGAAGGGACTTGATTATTGTGAATAAGGGAAAAACACTGGATTTCTGAAGCATCTCTGTTCCAGTAGAAAACTGCATCGGAAGAATCAACATTTGGGAGCTACTGGCAGACAAACTCCAAACAGATATAAGGCCCAATTTCTTTTTAAAGTAGGGGACAATTAAACATCACAGCAACTTACCAAGGAAAGTAATAGATTGTCTTTTAATGCCTTCACACCAAGGCTGGTTAAAACATAACTCCCCAAAGGAGGCCCAAAATTATTAATGTAGGGGAAGTACGAGAAATTGAGGCTTGATGTTTCTTGCTTACGAACACTCTGAAACTATGCATAAGTGGGGATAATTAGACAATCAACAGAAAGCTGAGCTAGCTGGGTACGATGGTTCTTCTGGTCTTAAAAGTCTCTGATATTTTGACACCCTTACATGCCACAAATCACTCAATTGGCAACAGGACAAATGACTGCAGATGCACTTTGAGTAGCAGGCATTTGTTTTCTACTGAGTGTATTGGGTTTGTGTGGTGGGCTTTTGGTAGCAGGGGAGGGGCTGCAGGGGTGGCTCTTGTGAGAAGCTGCTAGAAGCTTCCCCTGCTCCAGGTTGGACCCGCCGCTGGCCAAGGCCGAGCCCATCAGCGATGGTGGTAGCACCTCTGGGATAACATACTTAAGAAGGGAAACCTGCAGCAGAGAGGGGAGTGGGATGTGAGAGGAACCCCTCTGCAGACACCGAGGTCAGTGAAGAAGGAGGGGAGGAGGTGCGCCGGAGGAGGGGCTGCCCCTGCAGCCCGTGGTGAGACAGCAGGCTGTCCCCCCCCAGCCCGTGGAGGGGAGCGGGGGAGCAGATGCCCACCTGCAGCCTGGGGAGGAGCCCATGCTCGAGCAGGGGGATGCCCCCCAAGATGGCCAGGACTCTGTGGGAAAGCCCGCGCTGGAGCAGTCTGTGCCTCAAGGACTGTGGCCCATGGAAGGGACCCACACCAGAGCAGCTTATGAAGGACTGCAGCCCGTGGGAAGGACTCAGTTGGAGAAGTTCACGGAGGACTGTCTCCCATGGGAGGGACCCCACACTGGAGCAGAGGAAGAGTGAGGACCCCTCCCCCCGAGGAGGAAGGAGTGGCAGAAACAACCTGTGAACTGCAACCCCCATTCCCTATCCCCTTGGGCTGCTGAGAGGGAGGAGCTAGAGAAAATCAGAAGTAGAGTTGAGCCCAGGAAAGAGGGAGGGGTGGGGGGAAGGTGTTTTTAAGATTTGGTTTTACTTCTCATTATCCTGTTTTGAATTGATTGGTAACAAATTTAATTGATTTGGGTTTTTTTCCCCAAGTCAAGTCTGATTTTTGCCCATGACCACAACTGGTGAGTGACCCCTCCCTGTCCTTGTGTCAACCCACAAGCCTTTCGTTACATTTTTCTCCTCCCCATCCAACCAGGGGGAGAGGAGTGAGCAAGCGGCCTCATGGTGCTTTGTTGCCAGCTGGGCCTAAACCATGACACTGAGTTGAGCAACAGATCAGGAGTTACGTACGGTTCCTGTCCCTGACCCTGCCACTTCTCTGTTGGATAACTTTTGGCAGTTTTTCTCAAGATCTCTTAGTTGACAAAGTTAGTAATTTATTAACTATATCGTGCTAATCCACCTCATTCTCCAAATAATAATTCTCTATGTTTTAGTTGTTTTTTATTTTTATTTATTTTTATTGTTAATTCTCCACTACCCAAAATGCAAAGAAACCCAGGTTTGAGGAGAAGTCTTACTTGTCCTTAAGACATCTTTAGCAGCAGCAAACTGAACACAGAAAACAACAAGCACAGTCCCATGGTGAATGGCTCTTTGTAGAAATGCTTCCAAGTTAATACCTTGAATGGAACAATAGCACTCCTGGCAGGAGAAGATGGACAAGGTGACCTGATAGGTGTTTACTATGTCTGATATCTATGATTCACTGGAGTTTGTCCCAGTAGAGTAGTCCCTTTTTTACACAGCACCAGTCCACCTTTCTGAGGCAGTAAAAAAAATCCACTCTTTGTTTTTTAACTCTGCTGTAAAGGACAACCCCACGTAGATTCAGCACTTGGAAAAAGGGCCCGGTTGGGCAGTAATAAGCCTTAACAGTTACTTCCACAGTTACAGCCACAGGGAAAGAAATACACATAATCACAACGTGAACATTAGTCCTGGATGGAAAGATTCCCAAGCCCAAGTTAAAGCCCAGGAGCTGTCTGCTGCTACCACAGCCCATACAGAACTGGAGAGATTTCCCTACTGGAAATGCTCCCTCCTCCAAGTGTTTACAGAAGTCCCAATTCCATGCATGGAAAGATCATTCAGTACTGAAAGGCAGATGCCTTTGCAATGCAGCTCAGAGACAGCTTTACAACTCTGCTTGTTAATATCCTCGTTTTGGATTGATTGTTTTGGGAGCCCTAATAATTACAAATGGTGAAAGAAGCCAACCTCTCTTGCATTTTTCTGCAAAGATCCAGGATTCATCTAGCCCTCTTTACTGCTTTTTTCACTTAAAGCAAATTCCTCAAATGTAGGCTGCCTGACACACACATGAACACTTGTTTTCATTCAAATGGGCATCATTACACCTCCGATCAATGCATGGCACTCCAGCCTTCTCTGAACCTTTCTCTCTGTTCCTTCAGCTCCTCCTACACACATATCTCATTTCCACATCTACAGATTATTGCCTAATTTTGCACAAACCTGTATGTCAGACCTTATACCAAATTGACTCTGCTCCTCTGATATCCCACTGCTCAGCTGCCTTCACCCTCAGCTGTCTGCAAGCCTTCAGGAACACTACCTTGCTATGCAATACTTGCAATGAAGGGGTTATGTGTATCATGGCCTCTGACGGGTTGCTGCACACTCTAGTTAATATAAGGCAAACCAAATGGAGTATCTACTTGAAAATACTACAGGGAGCCTAAAAATGGTGTAGCTGCACCAGGAAATATTTAACCATAAAATCCTCCATAATACATTGGATCAGCATCCTATATCTGAAAACTGCCTCCTCAAATACCCAGGCAAGTCTAACAGAACAGCTGTGTAGCAATACTGCCCTAAAACCATTTCACAGACTCCACTTATTTGGGACTGGGAGAGGCTGCATGCAGAAACTGATGTCTTTGTATTTTAAATACCATCAAGGATTTTTCTTCTGTGAGTTCTTCCAGTCACAATAACATCCCATGGCAAGGATTTCCATGACTTAATTGCTGTCATGTTTCTTTTTGTTTGTTCTGAAGCTTGCCCTGCCTTTGTCTTTTGATGCCACTTACTCCCTCTATTTGAAAAGAAAGTGAATGACAGTTCCCTTTGATTCCTCTCCCACATCACACATGATTTTATGTCCCACTATCATATCCTTTCTCTGTCAATTCTGTTACAAAGTGCCATAGTCTGTTTGGCCATTCCTTGTATAGAAGTCTCTCTCATGACCTTTGATGATCTTCGTTGCCCTTCTCCCCTTTCTGAGATTAAAAGGACAGAATGACAGTGTCCAGTGTGGTTTTATTTAATGACACCATTATATTTTCTGTGTTGTTCTCTTTTCCCTTCCTAAAAATTTCTAACATTAGGTGCACTTATTTGACCAATATTGACCACTGATCAAATATTTTCAAGGAATTCTTTACTACAACATCAGAATCAACTCAAAGCCCACCATTGCATATGAAAAATTTGGATTATTTTCCCTCCCTCCCAATATATATAACTCAGTTTCTATTTCTGTATATTTAATTTAATCTGCCATTTCTTTGTCCAGTCATTCAGCATTACTAGGTCATCTTCTGCAGTTCTGCAGACAGTCTTCACCTGAATACTGTCATATTCTCAGCAAAACATATGCCTTTTCCATTCACATCCCTTTCCATTTATAATTCCACTAGTGAATCTTCAGACCTCAGCATGGATCCCAGAGGTCTTCTCCCCTGGGGCATTCCCATGTTTAGCCCTACATTCTGTTTTTGTCCTTCTAACCAGTTCTTCCTCTGTGCAGGGACCTTCTTTCTTTGCCCATTGCTTTTTTAATTCTTGAAGAGCTTTTTGGCTCTTAAAGACTTTTGAAAGGTAGGCTACATTTACCAAAACTCTCTTGTCCACACACTTACTGAGGCCTCAGTAAACCCAGGCAAGCTCCTGGTTGCCACAGTTAAAATACAATGCCAATATTATTCATACGTCCTTGGCACCACCACCAAAGTTCATCTGCTGCACTCCAAATAAGTGGAGTCTGTGAGATGGTTTTAGGGGAGTATTGCTACACAGCTGTTCTGTTAGACTTGCCTGGGTATTTGGCAAGTTTTCAGATATAGGCCTTTGACATAGTCCCCCATAACATACTTCTCTCTAAATTGGAGAGATATGGATAGGACTGTTCGGTGGATGAAGCATTGATTGGATGGTTGCATCCAGAGGGTAATGGTCAATGGCTCAATGTCCAGATGGAGATCGGTGACAAGCAGTATCCCTCAGGGATCCATATTGGGATCAGTACTGTTCAATATCTTCATCAGTGACATAGACAGTGGGATCAAGTGCACCCTCAGCGAGTTTGCAGATGACAGCAAGCTGAGTGGTGCAGTTAGGACACCATCCAGAGGAACCTGGACAAGCTCAAGAAGTCGGCCCATGTGAACCTCGTGAGGTTCAACAAGGCCAAGTGTAAGGTCCTGCACCTGGGTCAGAGCAACCCCCAGTATCAATACGGGTTGGGGGATGAAGGGATTGAGAGCAGCTCTGCAGAGAAGGACTTGGGGGTACTGGTGGATGAAAAACTGAATATAAGCTGACAATGTGCGCTCACAGCCCAGAAAGCCAACCGTACCTAGACTGCATAAAAAGAAGCGTGGTCAGCAGGTTGAGGAAGCTGATTCTGCCCCTCTATTCTGCTCTGGTGAGACCCCACCTGGAGTACTGCCTTCAGCTCTGGAGTCCTCAGCACAGGAAAGACATGGACCTGGTGATGCGGGTCCAGAAGAGGGCCACAAAAATTATCAGAGGGATGGAACACCTTCCCTGTGAGGACAGGCTGAGAAAGTTGGGGATATTCAGCCTGGAGAAGAGAAGGCTCTGGGGAGACCTTATTGCAGCCTTTCAGTACTTAAAGGGGGCTTATAAGAAAGATAGGGACAAACTTTTTAGCAGGGCCTGTTGCAATAGGACAAGGGGTAATGGTTTTAAACTAAAGGAGGGTAGATTTAGGCTACATATAAGGAAGAAATTTTTTTACAATGAGGGTGGTGAAACACTGGCACAGGTTGCCCAGAGAGGTGGTAGATGCCCCATCCCTGGAAATATTCAAGGTCAGGTTGGACAGGGCTCTGAGCAACCTGATCTGGTTGAAGATGTCCCTGCTTACCGCTGGGGGGTTGGACTAGATGACCTTTCAAGGTCCCTTCCAACCCAAACTATTCTATGATTCTTACCCAAAGGTGTCCTCTTACAAACCAAGTCTTTCCCATAAGCTCCAGTTGCAAAACCAAAGGGGATACCAACACTTACTTGCTCTAATCTGCTGGATGCACTGGAAAATCCAGCCTCCAGGAGGAATGGGGAAACAGAGCTGGAATCAATTTTTTAAACATCAGCTGTGGTTTTCACACAGACCCAAAACCCCAAAGAAGGGATAGAAGTGATTTAGAAAACACACTTAATGTCAAAGCTGCTATTTGAATTATTAATGTGGAATGTATAGACTTTATGTGAAGCTCACAATGAGATGAAAGTTATTAACCTAATAAGTTACATGCATAATTAATTTCTCCTGTGATATATGATTTGTGAAGTTCTAACGAAATGTGTCACAGAGGTTGTAAACAGGAAAACTAGCCTGAAGCCAGAAGAGCTATGCATATGCTAATTAAAAGAACATACTAGAAATACATATTAAGAAAAAAAAAATTGAGAAGAAGAGAGAGGAAGTGACAACACTGCATTTCTATGTGATGTCCTAGTGTGCAGTCATGAATAATAGGAAGGAAGCTCAGACAAGGAGAGAGAAGCAGGCACACCAAGCTAGGGTAAAGGAGAACAGAGACATTCAGTGTTCTCATCTCAGATGAAGGCAACTTCAGGACAAATCAGCCCTGGAATATAAACCAGGGAAATAGAGGAAAGTTCTCAGCTGACAGCTTGTTCTTAAATATGAGAACAGCATATACTTTTCTCGAGCTTTGCTTTGTAACCAATTTTAATATTGCAATTGATTGTTTAACCATTACCTGGATAGAACAAATGAACTGGACATCCCCAGTAACAGCTTCTACTTGAGAGAGATGACAACACAGCAGTCTTGTCCTTTAGGAGTGACAAATCACAAGGATCATGGTTTGTCAAACTCTTGAGAAAGTTTTCCCCTGTGCTACATGTGGTTTTCTTTACAGTTCTTTACACCTTTGAGATGGGTGATGTGACAGCCCCTCCTTTGGGTAGGAACCTCCTTTCGGAGGCTACAACCAACATCCCATTTAGTCGCTGGCCATAAAGGGTTATAGGGCAGCTGCAGAAACCCAACTGTGGTCACGTCATCAGTATCAGGAGGACAGATTTTACCCTAGCATCCCACTGGTCTTCTCAAGAAAAATTGTGGTTTTGAAGACAGCCACAAAACAAGTAACAGAGTGTGAGCAGATCTTCTTAATTAATCACCTGATTTGTTGGCAAGATGTCCTAGCACTGCCAAAATTGAAGTGTGGACTGAAACCCCTATCAGATGTCTGAGAGAACTGGCACCTACATAAACCAGAATAGCCACTTCTTTTCCTACCCAGTCAGATAACAGCCATATTGAGCTCATATTAGCTAAAAGCATCCAAGTACCAAGCCTTTCAGGATCTGCTGCACTTTTAAGTCAGCAGTTAACAATGTGAGTGAAACCCTTTGCTTCTCCATTTTGCTGCCCATGCAAGAATCTTCCTAGAAGTACAAGAGCAAAAGACTGAAAAAGTTTGTCATCAGAGGCTAGTTCAGATTGTTCCAGTGGTTTGTCCAATCGAGCTGCAAACATGAAAACAACTGTGCTGCTCTCCTAGCATTTCACAGCAATGTTTTAGTCACCTCAAATGTTCTGAATTCCACTGCTGGATCTTTGACCAAAGTTCAGAAAGCATCAGCATACTTATCTTCCCATCTGTTCAGGGCTTGAAACCTGCTGGAGCAATTCACAACCAAAACCAAACTGGAAAACTAACACTGGAAGGCAGCTGAGAAGCAGGATCAGAATGGGATGGACCTGATCTGCCTTCTAAAAATCACTGGCTTCATTCCCTGTTGCTGCTACTGCCTGATGATGGCAAGTACATGCAAAAGCAGATTATCTGCCTACCTCCTGCCCCAATCAAGGGAACATCTTGCCTCTGGCTGGCATCTCACTGCATTCAGCTGTAGTAAAAGAGGGAAATCTCAAGGACAACCAAGCCAGCCAGGATGTTCTGCCAAGACTGCTGTTCCTAGCTGAGGAAATGGTCCTCTCCATTTTTCTCAGCTAGAAAGAGGGAGAGAATATACCCCCCTCCTATATTATCCTAAAGCCCGCAGGTGCCAGCAATCCAAATAAACGTAGAGCAATTAACAGAATTAACACAGCTTTAAATAGCTTGGCTCACCAGATGCAGACTCCTAGCAGGGTTCTATAAAATGTGAAGTTATTACAGATAAAACCATTAATCATCTGTTCAGAGACTTGTTCTAGATGCAAAACCCATTCCACTTAAAATGGCTAATAATCAGAAAGGCAGGCACAGATTTAACAGTAATGATTATGCCATTCTCAAGCCCCATTTCCAAATGCCATTTTTTATCTCTGCCACCATTCCCAAACCTCTGCGTTCCCTCTGTTTGCTAACACTGATACAGTAAGAAAGCTTTGCTGGCATCACTCACAGTTACCTCTCGGGGTGCTAGAACTGAGACACCACCTCTCAATCGCTTCCACTCTGGCCAGAGGAACTTGGTGACTTGCACGCTATGCGTCACTGCTTTCCTGGATGCAGTTGTTACTGTTCAGTTTTGTGTCATCAGCTCCATGCAGCTCACAGATAACTGATGCTCTCCCTGAAGCGTTAAGTGCTCAAGTCCTAAGATTTGTGCTTAGGAAGTAGGAGCATTTGAGTTTTCCCCCTTCTGGCAATGTGAAGTCACCAGTAGCCACAGTATACAATACAGCAATCCTCCTGATGTTCCCCTAAGACCTGTTAAACCCCATTCAGCTCTTTGTGCTACTACATCTATGTCTAGATAGCTACAAGAAGCAGGGGTGGGGCACAGACCCTAACTCATCTTTCTGCTCTGATATTACTATTTCTAATACTTCCACTTCCAGAACTGTAGTTCAAAGAGTATAAAACCTTGTGATAAGCAACTCAGAGCTTAAACTGCATCTTTCCATATACGTGTAATATTCCCATTGAACTGCTTAGGAATCTAGATACATCCACTGTTAATTCTGAACTAAATGAGTACTGTCTGTGCAGTTTGAAGGAAGGAGGGAGAGAAAACAATCCCAAAGCACAGCTATTCAGTGCAACAGACAACATCAACAGAAGTAGACCAAAGCCAGAGAGGAGCAATGACAATGAATTAGAACAGAAAGAAAATCAGAGACAATACAAAATCTGGTTGTATCATGTCAAGCCCACTGCCTTTTCCATGCAGTTCAAGTAACAAATGCTGCCCATTAGTTGCCTGCCGCCTCCTGTCCTACTCACACTTGACAGCTAGCTGGCTTACTGCTACAGAGGAGTGGTGGACCTGGGAAGAGTCATCCAGTCCACCCACTCAACATTCAAACCTCATCATCCTTTCCTGTCTCCCTTGCTGGCAGCTGCAGCAGCCTGGCTTTTTGTGGTGGGTAGCAGCAGCTCAGTCTTTCCCCATCACTCACAATACATGCACACACACACACACGCATTTCATAGCAATAGTCTAGCCTTCAGGATCATGCAAGAAGATTTATATAGTGACTGCTGCTCCCAAAGAGATGACACTTGCCAAGTGGGAAATAAGGTACGACAGCCAAAAACCACCCTCTAATTAAAGTTCTAAAAATCTAGATCCAGCCCTTGCACACCATGACTGAATGACCACAACCTATCTGAAAGCACAGCTAGAGTATAATATTCGCTGCTGGGCACCTCCATATTTGGAGATTGCAATAAAATTAAAAGACTAACAGGAGAAAAAATAATTACCAAGAAGGCTGAGGACTCGCTAACAGTCCCAAAGTCAGACTGAAATGGGGTTAAGTTAGAAGAAGTTCTAGCCTCAAACCCAGTGATACCTGTTCCTGCTTGTAAAGGTAGCAGATATTTTCAAAAGAAGCATAACGTGTTTCATTAAAAGAAAGTGTGTTGAGGGACAGAGTTACGTAGGGAATAGAGTCCTTTTAATTCTTGAGCTTGGAGCAGGTACTCAAATATAGAAAGAAAGGTGCTTCTTTCATCACTATTATAGCTATGTCAAGAGTCAGAGGGTGTATCATAGCACTGGAGAATACATTAAGCTCTGCATGCTCCATATTATTAATTCTCTGCCTACCAAGCTCTCAAACCATACATGCCAAAAAAGCAAGTACATTCGCTCTTTGCCTTCCTTGGTGGTAAGCATCCCACTTACTCCTAAGCTGAAAGTGCCTGTTTTATACACATGTACACAAACAGCACAGTTTTTCAACTTCTCTCTCTCTCCTGTAATTTTATTAATATTAGCCTATGGCAGGTCCTGACTCTCCAAAACTACTCGTCTGTATTTCTATCTGACAGTATAAGATTGATTCTTAGCAATCTCTTTAATGCAACATAGAGTGAAAAATAAAAGTGCATCTCCTATTTCTTCTCAGTATTCACCCAAACCAAGAGTTTACTAAGGTCAGTGAACTACAAAGCCAAGCAAAGCAAAAGCAGCTCATTTACTTTCATTGTAAGCTGAGAACATCAGGCTTTGGACAGCCGAAGTTAAGATCACAGCACCCATTAGGATGGGACCACATTTGGCTAACGGAATAAAAGACAGACAGAAATCTTTGCCACAGTAACCTCCGTGAGTATCACCACTGCTCTGCTGATGACTTTGGACTCAGATATGTTTGTCCATCAATATTCTGTATCCTGTCTTAGTTTGCTCATTCCTGAATGGAGATGGATTAGATCACGTATGTGTGCAAGGACTGTCATTTTAGTATTTCCATTCTTTAGGGCCTGGGTTACCAATTAGCTTTATTACATGCCCAAAGCACAGACTATATTGCTCCAATCCCCATTACATTTTCTGAATTTGCCTATATTAATATAGTTCTACACCTGTAAACACTTTCATTTTCTGAACAACAGCACATGGCACATCCCTTACAGGTACAGAAACTCAGCAGGAGTCAGGTTCATTATGCAGGAAAGAAAAGCCCGCTCCTGGTGGTCCTGCCACAAAGCAAGCACAGATGGCTGTAGCACCACGACTGAGGGTCACGTGCAGATGGTTCAGTCAGGATTCAGTGGAGTGCTCTATTACTGGTGCAACACATCAGCCTGCTGGCTATGCTGTCCAGTGGTGACACCAACGTCTGCTGCTGATTTCCTCCCTAGGTACCTGTTCCAGTGGCAGCTGGAGAGAGTTAGGCTGGGTTAGACCACACTTTGTTCTAGCTCCATGGATTCTCTTTAGCTTATGAGCATGGTGGCAGTACACAGTTCAAACAGCCCTGCAAAAAGATGCCTCTTATGCCTTCTGCATAGAAAGTTTCAGTATCCATGTTTGCTCATCAATGCTTGCTTTACAAGGTATGCTCAATCTACATATATACTTTCTTAATCAGACTTTGGCCATTAATTTTGTAAACTTTCTAAGGGTGCAGTAACTTTAGGAGTTCAGTGCCACTGAACTGTTGATATGTGAATTATCCTTTAAATTAATCCCCCAACAAAATGTGTGCACTGGGGTTGACCTAGAATGCCTGCAAGCTGCTGTCTGCCTACTGATTAAGAGTTCCAGAGAACAAGACACTATATTGCAATAAATGTGATCTTAACTAGAAACTGTACTTGTTTAATTTGTGGACAGAGCTATGGAAAAAAAAAAACAAAACCAAACCAGTTTGTACTTCTAGGTTCATTATGGCTGTAGGATTCTAGAGCCTTTGCTATATGAATTTCATTAAAGAAAAAGTTCTAGGAGCCTAACGATCGTTTCAGTACACAGATGATAAAAATAACATCTCCTCTACCTCCTGTACCAAAGTCAGCTGAAGCTTCAGCTCCTGTCTTTGGATCTCCCATGTTTTACTTATTGAAAAGTAATTCTAGCACTTCAGTTTCATACTCAATTCCTTCACTAAAGACTAATTTCATGAGGCAATGCCAAATTGTTTTTCTGCTTAACAGGAATACTTTCCATGGATATACGAGCAGGTCATGAGTAACTTTCTATGGACGTGTCATGAGTACATTACTCTTCTACTTTCTGTGTGGTCAGAAACATTTGATGGAAGAGACTGATCAATAACTGAGGTTAGCTTATATTATTTTGCAACAAACCCTCATCCAATATCATTATGCCAGCAAAACTTTTGCTATGGATGCAAATAAACCAAGCTGTCAAAATTCTTTTCCGTGTCACGCATGAGGCAAGGCAATAATGCTAGCAGAAACCTTTCTTCTGTAGGGTAGGCAAGGGCTAAGCTATGTAAGGAAAAGAGGCTTTGAATAACTCCCTAGCTAAAGCAAAGCTGCAGCACTCACAGCACACTAATACACCTGACAAGACTACTGATTTTAGTTCCTGTGGGCCAGGCCATTAATCCTCACTAAAAATGTGATAACAAAAGAAAGTGAAATATTAACCTCTGGAATGTGCAGAGCGACATAACTTCATTAAAGAGTCTCCCCAAATCCAGTAGAAGTTTAAGTTTTAATTGGAATATCATTTCCCGTTCTCATCAGACATGGAAGAAATCTAAGATACACTGCACTTATGATGCAATCCCTAATATCTTGGATTGAAATCCAACAGAAACAGCACAAAGCAGACACATGCCCTTGCTCGCTTTCCAAAATGAGCTGCAACACCAACTGTTTGTTCAGGACTGATGTTCATTTGAACAGTCCCCAGCTCCAACCTCAACTACTTAGATTGCTTGGGAGTAGGGTCTGTTCTGGATTTTTCCTTCATTTCCTCACCTGAGCTTACTCTTAAGAGAAAGCAGGGGGGCATTTCATACCCATCAGCAACAGTTCAGCTGGCAAGTTAAGATACACTTTTGATGTAACCTATATATGCCCTGTGCAATCTTCCAAAGTTTGTTTTTCACACTCATCCCCTTGTCAGCTTGACGGGAACATATAAAGAAATCAAGGATAAAACAAGAAGAAATTGGAAAATATTGCTCATAAAGAAGAAAATTCCCCAGAGAAACAAGGTTGCAGTAACTCCAGGAACATCTAGTATTCTCCAGTAAGAATATCAGTCAGTTGTGACTCTTGCACTGTACTGAAGACATAGGCTCTCCCTGCCAGGAGGAAGAGCAACAAAAAGAGATGGAGTGATAGGTAGGGTATCCCTCTTTTATCTATTGCTCTGCCAGTGGCAGGCTGCACAATGACCAAGTCACATCACATATGTGCCTCAGTTGTAGCATTTGAAGGAAGAGGATAATGACATTTAATTCCTTTGGTACTGTATTTTAGCTGATGGTTTGAAAGAAGCCAAAATCTCTGAGGCTGCTTTGAAAAAGCCACCCACTGAACTCTTCAGACAAAGGGTCCTATGAGCTAGTATTATTCATCATTATGAATTAGACTTTTAGTACATATATTTACTAAGTATAGGGTCACAGCGCATCAAACTCTGTACCATTGGATTTTCTGTGCGAGATCCTTGTCATTCACAAGAATCACAATTTAGTTAAAAACAAAAAAACCCTATTAGACACTATGCAAATATACTCCAAAACCAAAGATGTTCATTTGTCATGTCAAACTGACTGGGACATTCTGATCTGAGTTTCTCCTGGGAGCTCTCAGTCTGGGATATTCTACTTTGTTGGTGTTTAGGAAGTGGGGAAAGTTAAGGGAATTCACTCAAAAGACTATTAAATACGAACAAGCTCAGAAACTACAGAGACTGCTACGTAGTTTGTTCCTCTACGCCTAAACTCCTTCAGATGAATTAATTGTAAGATGCTGACATTGTGTAACTGTACCACAGAATGCTTTCCTCTCCACATGCTCCATCTGCATCACAAAAGCTCACCTCTGACCTTTCATGTCATGACTCATAGACACTGCACAGAAATCTGCATCCTCTCTCTTCTTTTCTCCCTGGCTTACAGTATGGGTGTAGACTTTCCGTGTTGGAAGGACTGCCTTGCCTTTGGTTCACAGAACAAACATTCCTCTCTTCTCCCATCCTTGCTAAATGATTGTCGTGGTTTAACCCCAGCCAGCAACTAAACACCACGCAGCCGCTCACTCACTCCCCCCCACCCAGTGGGATGGGGGAGAAAATCGGGAAAAGAAGCAAAACCCGTGGGTTGAGATAAGAACGGTTTAATAGAACAGAAAAGAAGAAACTAATAATGATAATGATAACACTAATAAAATGACAACAGCAATAATGAAAGGATTGGAATGTACAAATGATACGCAGTGCAATTGCTCACCACCCACCGACCGACACCCAGCCAGTCCCCCGAGCGGCGAATCCCCGCCCCCCACTTCCCCGTTTCTGTACTGGATGGGACGTCACATGGTATGGAATACACTGTTGGCCAGTTTGGGTCAGGTGCCCTGGCTGTGTCCTGTGCCAACTTCTTGTGCCCCTCCAGCTTTCTCACTGGCTGGGCATGAGAAGCTGAAAAATCCTTGACATTAGTCTAAACACTACTGAGCAACAACTGAAAACATCAGTGTTATCAACATTCTTCGCTCTGAACTCAAAACATAGCACTGTACCAGCTACTAGGAAGACAGTTAACTCTATCCCAGCTGAAACCAGGACAATGATTCCCTAAAAAGCCACTAGCAAAGCCAACTGAACCAAGTGCCTTCTCCAGAGAGGCTGATATTCATCACTGCTAAATGTTAGTATTGGGACAATGAACCACAGAAGACTTACTTTACTTATGCCTGGTTTGACATAAGTGGTATTATAGATTTTCTCCTACGCTTGTGTGTAAGGTAAATTTCACTCTAGTAGTTATTCCTGAGAAAAGAGGCTGGTGTGATCCAATCTTTTACAGTTATAGGATGGTGTGCGCATGTAAACATATAGGCAAGCAAAACAAGGGAGGCACAATGCCACTCCTTCTGGTAGCACAGCAGATGTCTGGCAGGCAACCAGTAGTTCCTCTAGTAAGATAAAAACATTTGTTTAAAAGCAATCCTCCTTAAAACGTTGCTTCTTTTTCAGTGCTGTCAAGAAGCCCAGAGACAGATGGGCAAGGTGCTTCAGCTTTCAGATGCTCAGTTCAGAGTACCTCTTGCTCACCTTGGCTTCATGTCATGTCCCACACTCATATCAGAAAGCACAAGGTATTCTTCATTGTGTACCACAAAGTCTTGCAGGATTCATGCCCAAGCATCCAATATGCGTTGGCAGCCAGCAGGCAGCCTGGGAAATGTTCTATTGCCCAGCCATATATCCCTTCTGACTCTGAGCTAATATAGAAATACCAAATGCAAACCAGCCCAGGAACAAAGCTTATAAGCATTACTTCATGAGGAAACACTATTATCGTCCCCTCTCCATCCACTGGTCTATTCAGGATTCTCTCAGCATCTTGCCTTGTATCATATTGCTCTCAGTTTCCAAGTGCCTGCATTCCTACCTCCAAATTAAATCTTTCCAAAAATATGTTTTTTCTTATTACCTTCATGAACTTCAGCAGGACCTGCTCAAAATGTTGGCCGTCTCCTCTGTTGTATCTCCCAAGCCACGGTGTTGTTATGTTGCTACAACAAAGGCACTCAAAAACACGATGAAGGCCTTATCCTGGATGCTCTGCAGATGCACAGAGAAAATGCACAGACATTCTTGACTCTTGATACATACAGCCTAGAGTTGCCGCAGGAGGCTGACCCACCACAGCAGCAGTAATGCAATTGGAAACTTAAGAGTGAGAGGCAACCAAAAACTTTACAGGCCTCTGGAACTGGAAGTTTAGGAATCAGGGTCATCATCACCAGGGCTATTTGGGGTGCTCTGGCACAGAATAGTAATGGGAGACCAACATTAAGAACAAGACATATTTTGAGAAGAGGAATCATATTCAGCCTTTGGCCATGCTTTGCCTGCTTCTATGCAGTACCACTAGCCCCTCCCTTTCTTTTTCAAGTATTAAATTCATTAAGTAATACAGACAGGAAACAGACCGGTCCAAGCACAATAGAGCAGCTGGAGCAGCAGTGTCAGACCACCACGTGCAGGCAATAAGTGCCATTCATGTGGTAACTTCCTCCAGAGCACGCCCGTGAAATTCCCAACACTGTTGATTCCTGACTCTCCTCTTATGCATTCCTCGGGCTCTGTTAAATCACTGCTGTAGAAGGGGATCTTGGGCTGTTAGGGAGGGGCTCTTACAACTGCAACTTCCTCCTTCTGCCCTCTTCACACTCGGGCTGTTTTTCTCTGCCTCCATTTTTAGGCCTTCTTCTATCTGCATCTTCAGTCTCCTCCCCAGTGTGACACTCCAACCAGAAAAACTCATCCGCAAACAGAAATCACATCATCATTACACATGCAAATAGGCCTGAAAAAGACCTGGATTGCAGATAGCATCTGAGATGTACATACAGCAACTGGGCACACTCGTGAACCATTTGGAAATCTGGCTCCTAGCAGTTAAATTGCAGACAGAAATGATCTAAGCTTTCACAGCTTTCTCCCATCACAGCCAGATGGTGCCTGACCCCTGCAATAATTTCTGCCATCTTCCACCCATATGCAAACCTCACTGCTTCCATCAAGCTGTTAGTACCAATCAACATTTTTCAGAATTGAGATTTTAATAAAGCATTGATAGAAAAATGTGAAGATTTCATAAACTCTCTCATGCACATCCATTCTCTAGGGACCACCTCAGGCTTTTTTAAAGCACCTCCATCTGTACCATCTAAGTACTGCTCCAAGTAAATCGAATCTGAACGGCTGGCTCCCTAATAAAGCCTAGGAAATATTCTGATTCTCTCCCTTTCCTAGTGATCAGAGATTGAAATCCAGTTTTCCCTCTTTAACTACATGCTAAATTTCCCACCCAGCCACTCTCCATCTCCATCCCTGGAACCTCCTCTCTGAGACTCTCCAGTACATGCAAAACATAGCTGTTTGTCATTACCTTTCTTGTCCTACCTCCTTCTGGCCATATGGGTATCTCTAAAAACTATTAATGGATCCTTTTCCCTTTCCAACTTCAGGCAAGGCTTCTCCCTGTTTATCCATTCACTGACTTTTAAAGCACTGTCACTCCTTCCCTGACACCCGTTAAAAAACATTTCTGCTCACTTGCCTCAGATGTGCTTCTGTACCTCCTCCTATCCACCTCTCTATCTGGTTTCTTTCATGATAGGAAATACACCAGCTTCCCCCCAAAGCTCCCCTAGAACAATTTAGCTTAAGACTGAAGGTCCAGAAAGCCTCAGATTTTATTCAAATACAATGCAATGTCCATGTTTGATATCTGTGTACTGCCCTATTTGCATATTCTGCCTTTTAAAATTTTCATGGAAAAAGTTACTTCTATTTTTCAGTCTTGCTCCCTCATTACAGTGTCAGGCATACTGCAACACTGCCAGGATGACTATGGAGAAATGTAAAACAAACAGTGCTACCAGGCATCGGGACATCTTTAATTCTGATGAAAATAGAGGAAAAAAATCAACCTGAACTACATATTCAGCACTTGGATTTATGATTTAGGTACATTACTGCTAGCAACTTAGTGGAATCTCTTCAATCAGAAACTGTAGCCACAAGGAAAAGAAGAGGCAGGAGAACCTATTCTGTAGTGAAAGGGGGAAACATTAGCTCAGAGAATTCAAAGAAAACATAGTTACCTTTACCATAGCTTATTTAAACACTTCAGTAGACTTGCCCTGAGACCCTTAGTTCCTTGCCAGAAACACACTCTTATGCACTCCAATTCCTCCTGGTCAAGTGTCCTGGTTTCAGCTGGGATAGAGTTAATTGTCTTCCTAGTAGCTGGCATAGTGCTATGTTTTTGAGTTAGGTATGAGAAGACTGTTGGTAACGCTGATGTTTTCAGTTGTTGCTACGTAATGTTTAGTCTAAAGTCAAGGATTTTTCAGCTTCTCAAGCCCAGCCAGCGAGAAAGCTGGAGGGACACAAGAAGTTGGCGCAGGACACAGCCAGGGCAGCTGACCCAAACTGGCCAAAGGGGTATTCCATACCATGTGATGTCATGCCCAGTATATAAACTGGGGGGAGTGGGGGCAGGGGGATCGCCGCCTGGGGACTAACTGGGTGTCGATTGGCGGGTGGTGAGCAACTGCACTGCGCATCATTTGTACATTCAATCCTTTTATCATTACTGCTGTCACTTTATTAGTGTTATCATTATCATTATTAGTTTCTTCTTTTTATATTCTATTAAACCGTTCTTATCTCAACCCACAAGTTTTCTTTCTTTTCCCAATTTTCTCCCCCATCCCACTGGGGGGGCAGGGGGAGGAGCGAGTGAGCAGCTGCGTGGTGCTTAGTTGCTGGCTGGGGTTAAACCACGACATCAAGGCTTAGACTCTGACCACATGAAGCATCTACCCTGCCAGAGCTGCCTCTCCCACCACCGACTCCAGCTGAGTGGAGAAGTCCTTCCCAGCTGCAAAGGGGCAGAGAGGGTCATTAGGCACTCTGCCCCATTGCACTTCAGCACCTGCATGTCATCTCAGAGGAAGTGGGAAGGCAATGCTCCATTCAAGGAGCCCTCTTGGCTCCCATGTGAGCAGACTGGTTGCTGTACTGTCAGGCTGACACAGTCCAGATGAAATAAGAGAGGTTATAGGGGGAAGGCTGAAAGTTTCACCCCAAAGCCTGCATCAATCCCTTTGCCTTCCTAGGAAACTGAGACATCCCTAGGAGAAGTCTTCAACGAATGCAGAGGAGTAGGAATAGACCATTCTGGTTTAACACCTTCAAGAGATCAGTACAGGGCTTGGCAGGATGTTCTGCACTGTTACAAACAGCCATGCAATCCGCTCAGGATGTGCTATGTGTCTGGGAACAGGCAATTACATAGCTAGGACTTTGGTAGGAAAAAAGAGCATTGCTCTAACAGAAAGCATAAACTGAAAGGAAAAATATTTGCTATTACCATCTATTCTACCCCTTTGTGTAACTTTCTTGGCTTAGAATATTTTTCTTAAAAGCTCAAGCTCCTCCACTACTGGCTGGTAAGAGACTAAGCATCCTTCTTGGCCACAGAGAAAAAATTTTAAAACATAAACTATAGGGATTGATTTATGAAATGCACTGCATGCTATGCAGATTACCAAGTAAAGTTCCCTGTAGCCACTTCTGGAACCAGAAACTTTATGGGCACACAAGCCCCGCACTAACCCAGTTCTACTTCTTCAAGGATCAAAGCTGGCTGCCCCAGGGGTCAAGTCTGATCCCCACAGGTATTCTAGCTTTCTTGAGCCAGCTCAGGTTTCTTTCATACCATGCTGTATTGCATTGCACAGATGTACCCTGGCATTTCAGAAGTAAACATGAAGAAAACACTCAAATAACCATCCCCTAATTCCAGGTGGATCTCTGGTTGATCCTGCTACCTTTGCCATCAGTGTTTTCATCCCTAGCAAAGGAAAGAAGAGGAAACCAACACTGGGAGGAATTTCACAAGGCAAACTATTTTCTGCTCAAGTCATCCAAAGCTCCACTTAATGAAACACTGCCTGCTTTAATGTCTGAGAATAACTACATATGCAATGAGAACCCTTCTCAGCCTATACAGGCTAAGTATTCTGGTCAGACCCTGCTCTGTGCAGGTATCGGTGTTACAGCAGCACTTCTGGATTTTGTCAGGATTCTGACAGTCGTCTAGGGCTGCTCTTTCTCCATTAATCGCAGCTTCCCATCACCTCCACTTGCCAAAACCAGAACTGAGGAAAAGCACAGTAGTCAGCTTCCTTACACTTCTGAGTGATACCTGCAGTAACTCATCCTGCGGCCTAAGGGGTTCGGAGGAATGACAAAATGGAAATGCAAAGTGCTAATTAGTAACATGGCCTTCCTTTTGAAATACTACATTTCTCCATTCATCCCATTTCCAGGTGCCTCCCCTGACAACCCTGCACTACACTTATTTTTAGTAATAGTGTATACTAGATTCATCCTCAGAGGCCACGCAAGGTACATTTTGGGCACATTTTCACAGCAGCCGAAAGCATTACTGGACCACTGCTAAGAGCAGATTGTTATTAAGCAGACTATAGCTCAAACCCAGCCAGCACTAGCCTGCCTTTAAGTTGAGACAGCTGCTCATACACATCTCCTGTCACTGCCTAGTCAAGTGAAGATTACAAAGCACATTCTGATTATCTGTTTTCTTCCTCTCATTCTTAAGTGGTTGCTTGGGTTTTTCTTCTCACAGAGCATTATGAGCCTGGGACAGCTATGTAAGCAGCTCTTAGCACATTGTGCAAGCTAATAGAATACAAATGATTATATAAATAATAAAGCTGCTGAAGATTTTCTTGTCACCACTTTCTCTGCTCCATTGGCTTGACTTAAAGCACACATAAAAATGGCCTCTGCTAAGTGTTATGTTCATAGCATCCATAAATAAAATTAAGATCCTGATTTAGAGAGACACTAAGAAGCTATATCTCCTCTTGATTTCAATCAAACTAGGATGCTCAGTGCCTACGAAAATCAGGCCCAAGGCTCTATAGATGAAAACAGAAGGATTTGATCTCTGTATGACAGTTTGTATTCAGGAGGGCAGTTTCATTTCCTATGTAAGATGCTCACATGCTCTTTTCCAGCATATGTGCATCCCCTGAACTAATCCAGAGGTCAGGCAGGAGAGCAGCTCCAGACTCTGACAGCCATTGCTCACATCAAAGGACTGGCACATAACATACAACCCCTGACACCATGAGCCGAGCATCAGCAGGATCGTAACTTGTCAGGCAGTTACAGCCACAGAATAACACCTAGCTCAGCATCACTGTTTCCATGACTCCTGTACAAAAACTCAGCTCTGCCTTCCCTCTGATATTAAATGTTCATACAAAGAGGATATTATGACAATCATCCGGGCTGCAAATAAAATTAGACTCGCCCAGCCACACCCTGTGAAAAACAGTATTAGTACAGAATCACAACATTAGGGAGAAAACTCTTGCAAGAAACTCTTATTCCAGGCTAGCTAGGAAGCTGACTGACAGAAAACTTAAGCTTGTTTTTCAGTAAGCTTTCTATAACACATTTTGGAGATGTCAATATCTGTATCACCATTAATCACAGTGATGATCACAAATTCTATTAGAAGAGATAGGAAAGAAGACAAAAGCTGACTGCAGGGCAAACACCCAAATAACAACTGCACCAAGTTTTGGATTTGGGCTGAGGCTTCATCTTCCCCCGCCCCCCCCGCCCAAGGAACACTATTTTGGTTCCTGCTGCTAGTCAGGCAGTCCAGTCTCTATTACCCACGTGTGGATTTTTTCAAAGTTGTGGATTAACTACATGTCAAGGGCAGCCAGCCAGCATGAGACAATGTGGTTTGGAAGCCAGCTAGCTACTCCTGACCAATGCAGCAACTCTGCTGCATGGGCTTACCAATACAGTACACTTCAAGTCCATACGCCACATTATTGCCACATCTCTGTTATACCCTCATGCTGCATTCTCCTCACATAATTTACACATATATTTTATGCTACCTTCAACTTTCATTTTTCTAGTTTATTCTCTGTATCTTCCTGCAAAATTGACAACTAACTATATTCCCAGGTGAAATCCAGGATCTTAAAAAAAATTCCTAAATAAGGTTCTGATTATGATTTTTTTCACCCAAAAATGCTGCTTAGTAGTCAAAGGCCTTTTATCTTTTTTTAATGGTTATTGCCTCAGTGCCTAGAAGATTGTAATGGCTTCTTCTGAATGGTTAACAGCTTACAGAAGACACCTCTTCCACTTCCATGGGTATTTTTTCTATAATCCATGCACTAGAAGTCTGATTCTGACCATAAGCTCATGAGTTTTGCAGCTGATGCCTTCTGTCCAGCTGAATGACAAGTTTATCCTTACAGAGCTGCTGGAGTATCAGCGTAAAATCCAGCATCAGGGAAAGACATTGAGTGTGTAATGAAAGGCTGCGAAGAGTGATGACTTTGAGAAACCAAAAGCACAGAAACAGGAATTAATTTGAAATAGTTACCTCTTTGAGGCAGCCCATGAAGTTGTTGCTTACTGGAGAGCCAGGTAAATCAGCAGTACTGGGGCTCCCTCCCACATAAAAGAAGTCATCTGAGCCCAGCATGGTGTAGTCCTCCTGCGTGTAGCCCGTGGTGGTAAGGATGCCATCCACAGAGATTGTCACCTGTTCAAGGGACACAACAGACAAAGAAAATCCCAGCAATGACCTTACAATCCTGAGCAGCACAAGTTACCTCCCCTATATTTTTATGTCAGTTTTATTAAGGATTTTGTTGAGATTTGGTATGTATTTTTTTAGTTCAGCCAAGCTCCATTTTCTGGTCTGCTTCACCCACAATGGAAATGCTCCAGCATCTGCTTCTCCCCTTTCTGGTGTATCAGCACTGTCAGACTGACCAGCAGTCTACCCATCAAGATGCTTTCCATTTATTCAGGCCAGAAAATGGAACTGCCCTTGAAAGAGATTTCTCATATTAGCTGATTTTATGACTAATTAGTATTTATTTTAATGATTACAGTTAGTTATGGTTGTTAGTAAAAAAAAAAAAAACCACTAATGAAGACGAGGTTGGTATTTTTTATTTTTTGTTTCTTTTGCTCACGGCACACTGACGATCATGCATTCAGGGAAGTGGGGGAGGGATCTCGCTTTCAATACATTATGGATGTGCATGCCATGTACCTAGAGAGACACACCCACCACCCACCAAAAAAAGAATTAAAAAGAAATTGTATATTACCAATTCATAACCAAAATATAAATAGGAAATAAATCAAAATAAAATAAATCAAAATAAATCAACCACACACCAACAAGTGTGAGAGAAGCAGAGATGAGAAAGAAAGAAAACACAAAGCGTGCATACGCTACACTTTGACATGTCATGCCAACATATCTGGAGCCCAGAAAGATGACAAGGTAAAAAGAGAGAAAAGAGCGGGGGGGGAGGCAAGAAGGAGAGAGAGAAAACTATTTCACACTTGCATGCGATCAAAAATAAAAATACCAAACAAACCCCATAATAATCAAAAAAATCAAAACCAAACAGAAATGTCCCCAAAACCTCTAACCCCAAACACATGAAGGGTGAAGGGGGATGGAAGGAGAGGGAGGGAGAGGAGCAAGTGAATTTGATGTGTTTTGCTTAGATGTTGTTAGTGGTTTAAAGGGAAGATGAAGGAAAATAGATCGAGGCCAGGAGACGGGCGAGTCACCAGACGTGGACATGCCATGCAGAGTGTGTACTGAAACAAACAACCGGCTGAGCTCCTGTTGGCCACGGCAGGTAGAGGTCAGAGAGAGAGAGAGAAAGTGAGAGAGAGAGCAAGAGGGAGGAGGAGGAGAGAAAGAGGAGGGAGGGAAGTAGGGGAAAATCAGGAGAAAGAGGACAACTCCGGCCAGTTTGCCTGTAATAGCCGTTGCCACAACAAAAGGATGAGAGAAAAAGAGAGCCTTCACCACCACGGACTAGAGGCCCTGCAATGGTTCTGATCTAGAAACCTTCAGAGTAAAAAACCAAAAACCAAAAGGGGAGAAAAAAGCAAAATGAAAGCCAAAGCAAAAGAGAGAAGGCTAAACTCAAAAGCAAGGGACAAAAACCCCCAACAATTTATCACTGGAATGGAAAAGAAGAACTAAAGAGGGAAGTGAAGAAACCAATGAAAGAAATGTCCAAACCCCATTTCCAGAAGAGTTGTGTTAGTTGCTTTTGTTGCTCATTTTTCCATTAAAAGAGAAGAAAGGGGGGGGGAGGAGGGAAAAAAGTGTTTTCAATGAAATTAAAGTAAATTAAAGGAAGAAGTAAGTATAAAGGAGGGGGGAAAAAGAGGGGGGAGGGGGAGGAAAAGGCAGGTAACACACGGCAAACCCAAAAAAAGAGACAATAAGAATGATATCTACCAGACAATGTAGTTTGTTTACCATAGCGTGTCCAATGCCTGAGTGCTTTGCGGAAAAGGGGGAAGAAAGGAAATTAAAAAATCGTGAACAGAACGATTGTTAATTAAAATAACTAAAAGCAAAGATGAGTCGTTAGGGTGTTAGTACATTAGTTGGTTAGTAAAAATGACACATTGCATGAATGGCCTAGTGTTAGTCTTTCAAAAAAAGGCGTGGGGCACCTGAGACACACAAAGTGAAAAAGAGGACAATATGACCAGGACTCTATGGGGAACCATGCCACCTAGACTGTAAAGAAGGGTGCTGCCTAGTCTTCCCACCCTGGTATTAGTCATTAACTTCAACCCTCATATACATTGTCCAGGACTGAAGCAAAGTTAAAACAGTGCAATACTTACTCTCCAAATGCCCATCAAGGTGCTTCCCTCAAACAAGAACCTTACCCTCAGAGATGTACACGCACAGTACACAGTTTGCCCCTTCAGCACAAACCCAACCATGACTCCCTTCTTCCACCACCACCACCCACCTACATTCCTGCTCCTCTTCCAAGCCTCACTACCCTCAAGTGTTGCAGAGTATCACAAGCAGGCCAATATTTCCTTTGGCTGGAGAATACAGATGAAGATGAGTCCCAGACTCTGAGTCTTCCTTCCAAGCTTCCCAATCTGCAGGTTTCTTTACAGCAGGTGAGTTTGTGACTTTCAGGAGAAGCACACAAAAATGCCTGTGCTTGGCTCTTTGCCTGTAGCTCACTTCTGTCATCCGAGAGTATAGGAATTGAACCTCTCCTACTGTGGGAAGAAATGTGTCAAGGAATTGTGTAGGAAGAACTGTCGCTTGTGTCAAGGTTGAAGGCAGAAGACTGACAAGACTTAGTGTCTCTCCTGTTATACTGCATCTATATTACAGAGGAGCTAGGAGAATTCACCAGTCAGTTCACTTAGTTGGACTTAGCAGAACTTTGCAGATGCTTTGTTAATCCCTCCCAAGGCATGCAGATGCCAACTGTTCGAACCTACACATTGTTTCTTGTTTGCTTTTTAGCAGCTGGGGAACTCAAGATCTTCATAGCAGACTTGGCATGGTGACTAGCTTCAGTGTTAGTAGGGAAGCGCAGCCCATAAGGCTCCATGTCCTTGTTCCACTGTGACTGAAGTTGGCAAGAACTATCCTAAATTACAGAAACAAGATCTATGCTGCCTCATGTAAAAATTATCTGCTTGCAGATTTCAGAGAGTTGTGCATTGACTAAGGAAATAAGTTTGTGAAAACTTTGTGGCCTTGAACATAATGTCCCAAGACCATTTTCTTTGTCTATGGGAATGAAATAATAATATACTGTACTTGGGTATAATGAGCACAAACTCCTGAATTCTTCATCAAGGAAGTCTCACTCACAGTAGTACGCTGTGTTAGTGAATCCATTTTTACAAACAAGAGAGTTGGATTATGGGACGGGGGGAAGAGTATGCTAAAAATGAGACAGTGTCAGCAGCAGACCTGAAGACAGACACGGGAAGTCTGACCTTCAGTCTCCTCCACTCCTCCTCCTCCTCACACCAGACCACACTGCCCCAAACATGCTCTGAAAGGCCTGGTAAAATACAGCCATGATCCTATTTCTAGTAAAGGTTTCTTACAAGGCAGAAAGAGGGCTTAGTTTTAACTGAAATAATAAGATAAACAAACAAGGAGATTTGCTTTGACATTAGCAATCACTACTCAAGGGAATCTGTGGGTTCACTTGGTTTGTCTCCAAGGAGATTTACTGCTGTGATAGTTATTTCATCTAAAAAAAAGCAGCACTTAGGACTCTCCTAGCTTAGCTACAAAACATTTAACAATTCCAAAAAGTACTGGGCAAAAGTCCAGCTCTTTAAAGTTCTGCTCTAATTCTAGAAACAGCCAAAAAATTATGCCAATCCTCCTCCCCCTTCTCCCAACCCCAAAAAGAGCAGAGGAAAAGACTAGATGGCATCCTGAAGCTGCTGATAGCCCATTTACCTGGAATTGTTTTAGCTTTGGATCGCATTCTTGGAATTTCTAATTTTATTTTTTTTAAAGTTCATTTTAAAAAGAAATTTATTTATCTCCAATGCAATGTTTTCAACCAATTACAAGGAAGCTACTGATTTCCTTATAAAGCTTCAATATTCAGGGGCAATGTTTTTTGTTGGGTTTTTTTGTTTGGTTTTGGGGTGGGTTTTTTGAGGAAACATGAGCACAGCTGGAAACAAGACTTCCAAGTGATCTATATTATGCTGCAACATTACAGGTGAATTTATGTCAGGAAAGATGCAGAGTAGATGATTTCTTACATACAAAATTATTTAGGATATACAAAATTATATTGGATACAATAAAGGACAAAATGTGTAATTTTATAAATGATAAATAATCTTTGTCCTTCATTGATATCTTCATATAGAAGATGTAAAGGACTTTACAGGTTCATAGTCTGTCTGACAAAATGGTTAAGTATTTTACAGATAAAGAAACTCTCTCTCATGTACACACAGACAAAACCAGGAGACATAAGCTGCTGGAAGGTGCTGTCGGAATGGAGAAAAACAAAACGCTTCATCCTGTGCTTTATTTAGAATTGTGTCTTTGGGGGGGCGGGGGGGTGTTAAATGAAGCATTTATAAGGTCAAGATATAGAGTGACCATTCTTAGTTGTGTCCTGAAAAATGTCCATAGCAGGTATTAATTGGTTATCAGTCATTCAAGTTTTCAATCTTTTCCAAACTCTTTATCCTGAAGATTGAAGGGTTTTAAGACTTTTTCATCCTTAGTAATATCAATTAAAACTAAGAATGCATGGGACCCAACAGGAAGGCTGCAGCATTCAAGGTTTCTCTTTATTGAAAACTGTGGTTAAACTTACCAATAATTTTTGGATGACAACCTTCAGGACTAGCAGTGTTGCTTCTCCTCAAGGCCTCATCAATTCCAATTTCTGGGCAGTTTGGGTTCTGGTCAATGTCTTAATTTAGAGACTAAACTTGATCAGAAGTTAAAATGGAAGTATCCAGGGAAAAGATGACTCAAAAATATTCCAGCCTTATTGATAACTACTGGTTGGACTGTATTCTGTCATGCCTATCCATAGAATTGGACCCCAAATCACCTCTGCTACTTATTTTTAATTTGATTTTAAGACTGGCCTTTCTTTGGAAAGAGCACAGCCATCTTATTAAAACATCCTCTCTCTTGCCCAGTCAAGTTGGACCCTTCAAGAATTCAGGATCACATGAAAACATCCACAGTGAATAGATCAGGAGGATTAAAAATTTGTGATGCTGCTTAACTGGCAAGAGACTCCCCTGCTTTCTAATAATTGCCAAAGTACTGTCCTGGTCTAATCAAAGACGAGGAGGTATAGACCTATTTCCATTTAACCGTGGACCAAGAAAAAAAACACTAGCTGAAAGATTAGGAAAAGAAAGTGAGAGCTCTCCATCCATAGTTTTGTCTGTGACCCTTCCTCACTTTCTGCTTCTTCAAGATCCAAACCAATCCTGGCATGAAGCAAGGATGCATTTTGCTCCAGGCACACTTTCCCATTGAAAACCAATGTCCAACAAAAATAAGAAGTATGATTAACTAAAATGACCAGTAAGCTCTACTGAGATATTCAGAGACCAGCCATTCTGAAACCACCTAAAAATAAAAAAATGCATCAAATAAAGCCATGTATTCTGACCCTTCCAGACTGACAAACCTCAACCAGTTGGTGCCTCTCCCTCTACTGGACCAATGGGAACATCTGAACAAAATAGGATCACTAAGACCCATCCACTGCATAGAAAATTAAATTTGCATCTGCAAATAAACTATTGAAAACAGACTCATGTTGCCATAGGTAAGAAACCTGCAGTCTCGTGAGCATTTGATGACAGATTTGTTATCAAAGACCCAGACATCCTGAGCATGTAGAAACACAGGGATTCACATGTGAAAGACAAATAAATATCTTCAGCCCAAACCCCAAATATTTAAAAGAAAGATATGAAATCCCTGTAACAGATAAATTATCTGCCAATATCTACCAGTAGAGACTGTTTCTGATCCCCGGCACTGATTATCCTATACTCACAGATACATTTTACCTTAGCTACTGTAAAATGTCACCACAAAAGCTGTTTTCTCAGCAAATGACATAGTATAAACTGAAATAAAACTATTAAGGGTTGTGTTAATATTCACATTAATGAGCAAATAAACAGATCATATTGTTTTCACAAATCAGTTTTAAAATCTTAGTTTACAGGCTATTTCTGCTGCCTCTACTAATCAGCAGGATACCAAATAGCTCCTATTCACAGTGTAAACCTCATTTATCATGCAGCGGATGGGCCTTAGTGACTTGATATATTCACCAGCTTTCAGAGCAAGGTTATTTAATTTTATCTTATCTATTTATGTCTGAATTTATATTTCATGAGGAAGGCTTCAGGATTTTAAGACTAGCCTACTACCAAATACGTCACCTGATAGAGTTGTCTGCTTAGAAAAGCAGCATGCAGATGTGCAAAATTACAGTGGTAAAATCAGAAAAACTTTTCCAAAGTAGAATTGTAGGGTGCTGGATTGATCTGGGTTTGCTTGGCTTTTTTGATCCTTCCACTTTTCCAGTCCTCACAGCCAACAGAAGAGTCTCATAGGCAGAGACACAAGAAAAAGTAGAATCTCATTATAGAAAGAAGGGGGAAAAAAATCAAAAAGAAGAAAAGAAGAACAGAGAATCAAGAAGACTCAGAAAGACTCCAGCCAATTAATTCCAAAGCTATAAAGTTGAAATAATTACACACGTACCCACCAGCCTGCATACCTGCACACTCACATGCACACACCAAAGAAAAAAAAAAAAAAAAAAGTAAAGTAGAAACAAAAGACTTCCAGAATTAGAATTATGACATCATGGCAACAGTTAAACCAATTAACAAAACTGAAAGAAAAAGGATAGAGGTGTAGAGCATTGGCTGTTAGAAAAAGACTCTGTTCCCACAGTAATTAAATGCAACAAGAATATTACTGATAAGATTGAATCATAATTAAGGAAATAACAAAATAAAAAAGGGAGAACAGAAAAATAGAAAAGGAAAAGGGAGATGAAAGTAATGTCACAAGTTTTTATTATTAAATCAAAGTGGAAAAACCCAGAAAATTAATAAAGTGGAAATGAAGATATCGCAACAGGGATAAATTCCCACCAGTTAATGCTTTTTCACTGTCCTTTAGATACCAAGATCCAGAAAAGGTGGAGAAACTCCAGTGACTCCACTGAGCATCCCCACTTCTCCATTACTCTCTCCTATCTGCCTGTCCCAATAAAACAGAACAAAATTTTCCCCCAGCATTTTCTCCCCTTCACCATTACCTGCCGCAGGTTGCGTGTCACCTTAACGTCGTGCCACGCGTTGTCATTGAACTTGCCATTGACTGGCTCCACAATGGCCTCGAAGGCCCCAGACCCCAGGTTAATGACCAACGAAACCGCACCATCTTTCAGGGCCAGGTTGACATAATCAGCTGACTTGCCGGTGTGCAGAATGAGCCCGTTGCGTTGCCATGTCTTGAAGGAGAGAGTGATCTCATCGCTGCTGCTCTGGATGGGGTTTTGCGACAGGTCATAGCAAAGGTATTCGGAACCACGGAAAGTGGCCATGTTCTCATCTCGCGCTGGAAAAAAAGGGGAAACAAAAGAACTATTCAGCAGACAGCCAAGAAGAGATTTAAGGTTGTCATGAAATTTCTAAGCAATCCCACAGCACTGTTAATGTTCTATACAACTATATATCATGGCATGCTAATGACTGTACAGCTCCCCTTCTAATACGGCTATCAAGAGAATTAACAGCAGGATCCTCGGTACCGAAGAATTTCAGCGCCGTGTTTTCAGTTTCACTGCAGCACTGTCACCATAGGGACCGTTCAAAAGTATGCCGTGGAGTCTAGGAAAAGTACATTTAAAGACACTGCTATAAGACCCTTCAAAACATTTTTGGGACAACGATCGAAAACTCTATGGTTTGCAACATGACCATCACGTCTGCGTTGTTTCAAAAGAAACCAACATTTCCCAAAGATTAGTATTTAGGTTCATCGCTAATGTTGTCTGAACTTATCTTAACCCATTTGCCAGGCATTTTAAGACAGGCATCAGAATATAATCCTGACAGAGCTATCCCCTTCCTTTCAACTGAATGAGAGACCAAGCAGACAAGAAAGCCACATGAAGTGTCCTATAGTTTCCTTCTCTGAGAGCATGAGGGAAGTCCACATAAAACATTTTGTCCACAGCCGTAAGTAATGATGTTGCTGGTAAACACGTCTCAGAACTTTGCCTATTTGATCACCTTATCCAGAAAATCTGTACTAGACAAGCATGTCTTTTTCATACAGCAAAAATAAACGGGGTAATTATTCACAGCATGTGACATGAAATATTTCCTCCTTAAGAAAAAAAACTCCTACATGCAGTAAGGAAAACCACTGAACTAATTTCTTAGCAACTAGAGGCAGCATTTGAATGCCATAAAAGTCCTTCGTGTGAGCTGCAAGTCTGCTTCCCAGTACCTGGGCTTCCACAGTCACTCAGAGCCAGCTCTGCTGCCGTATTGCACTCTTGTGACTTGAGTCAGCTGTGTACCCCGGTTTTGCCCAGTGGAAAAAATACAGAACGGTGATGTTAAAGTTTGCAGGAAGGCTCTCTATATAGCCCATTCCTACCAGTGCCATCTGGGGGAAAATGGTACTTACAATGGAGGCTATTCAGATCCCCCCACTCCATATTGCAACACCTTTCTGACTCCCAGCTGTGAAAGTGAGTCTGAGCATGAGTAACTAGGTAGTACAAGCAGTCAAGCTATCATTGCTTACAATCCACTGCATAAGGCAAGCGCTGGTGCTATTGCCGTTGACATTAATAGCATTTTTCTGCTTCATTTTGTCTCGTTTAGTAATCCTAATACAGATTAGCCAGAATTTATTAGTACAAGACTGAAGGGAAAATACTTGTCATAGCCATTCTTGAAAAATAAGTACATGGTAAAATCTGTGCCCTTACAGCATGGTTTCAAAACAGCACAGTGTTGCAACATGAACATATATCATCCTCAAGTGATAGGTCTGCTTTAAGCAGAGACTTTGCAGTCTTGATTGAGAGTATCACAGAATGAACTCGTTAAAAAATCTGGGCACTTTGAAGGCAGCAGTAATGTGTGTTTGTACTTATGTAAGCAAATAATGTGCCTATACACCCCTGCGAGCAAACAGTAAGACAAATTACTCCATGCAACGGTATAGGTTGGGAGCCAACTGGCTCAAAAACAGCTTTACAGAAGAAGACCCGAGGGCCCCAGTGGACAAGTTGAGCACAAGTCAGCAGTGCCTGCCCTTTCAGCAAAGGCCAGCTGCATCCCGGGCTGTATTAGCAAGAACGCAGCCAGCAGGCCAAGGCAAGCAATTCTTCCCTGATGGACACTTGACTATGCACAGTCCTGAGCTGTGTGCTCTAACTGGACATTCTCTGAGCTAGTGGCTAGACTACACAGCCTCTGGAGGTCCTTTGCAAATTACGTGGTTCTGCGATTCTGTTCTGAATACATTTAACTACCACCAAGGAGTGCATATACTTGTGTCAGTGTTCAAACAGCCTAAGCACAGAGGGACAATATTGATTGCAGTTCTGGAAGTCAGAGCTGAGCTTGACTTCACAACCCTCTCCACTATGTTAATTCCCCTGCCTAGTCACTCCTGATCCATTGGAAGGGAACATGTTACAATCAAGTCGGACACATGCTCTACATACCTGCGGGTAATTCCCATCAAATAGCCAGTGTCTGAGGGCAGGAGTCAAACACAATCATTATGACTGAGCCTTTTTCCCACAGCCATGGATGTGTGAAGCACTGACGTCTTTGGGAAGGGGGGCGCAGGGGACTGATTGTTCACTCAGTACAAGACATATTAATAGGGTTCATTTTTACTTTCTCAACTACTTAGACAAAAACTCACTGGTCTACGCAGTACAAAGGAGAAGGCAAAGTGTAGATTAGAAATCTAAATGGTATTTTAAGGCAACTACTGCAGACTCATCAAAACAGAGCAGAGAAAATTCAGAGCGCTATTACTCTTACTTGTACCATTGGTTTTAATAAAAGGTGCTATCAACCCACCTCTGCATGCAACTACGTCATCTGCCTGTTTCTTCCAGTCATCTGCTTCTGACCCTTATCACAGATGGGATTCTGGACCTGTTCCATTTTTATATGCTTCCTGTTCTTGGGAGAATGTCACCTATTTCTGTTTCATACGTTGTTACAGGTTTTTTTTCTCCCTCCTGTGGCTGCTCTGGATAGACATTCAAATTTGCAGATCACCACACACCAAAATCTCTCTGGGGTTCACTGGCCAATCCAAATTCACACCTGTCCACCCCATGCCTCATAAGCACAACTCCCAAGGTCAACATACTCTCTAAAATTGTATTCTCCGAACAACTAGTTCCTAAACAGTTTACCAGTGGCCACGTGGATGATTGGTTTACCACTATCATGAAAGGCTTCAGTGCACAGATTAGGCTCAAATCGCTGAAGAGCTTGACCATGTGTTCTTCCACACTACAACACAGTAGCCTGCGTCAGGCCACATGAAAGGCTTTTTACCAAGCACAGTCTTTCCCTGCTCTCCTGCCTGTGAGGACGCTCTAACATATGTGATAACTATGACCGTAAAGCACCTGAGAATTACCAGACAGCATGGAGGGGGAAAAGGGATACAGGTTCTCTCTACAATGTATGAAGAGAAAAAGCCCTAAGTAGGTTGCAGGTCTCACAGTATTTCCATATGCTTTCAGGCATATTCTGGTGACGTCTGGAAGACCAGAGAGTGGTGAACCACTTGTTATTTGTTAGCTTGTGAGCCTTGTGCTGTACATTCTGAAGGCTCCACAAATTGCACTATGATATTTATGGCTTCTATATTCTTTAAACAGTGGTAGTGTACCAAGGAGCCTCTGCATAGCAACACAGCTAACACAGAATAGTTAAACTTAAGCCCAACTCAAAGCCAACAGGGATCCTTGGTTTATGTTACATGAAGCAATAGATCAAACCCTGGTTTTGCTGGGATGTGAAACCTTGTATATAGTAAGTGACATTAACTTGAACTGGTGATCTAGCTGTTCAAGTGTGACAATGCAACTGCATAAAATAACATTTACTTAAACCAGCGTTTAGAATATGTTTACAAACTCTTGATATATACATGATTTGCAAGATTTAATTTTTAACTCAGTTAATACTAAACAGATTTACAAAAATCAGAATCTGAAAGCAGGTTAGAACATGTAAGGAGTTAAACCTTCCATTTCACTTGTTAATCTAAACCCATTATTTATTTTCTAACACATTTATATAACTAAATTCTCTGCAACAGCTGGGATTTGCAGAGATCCAAGACCTGTTTAAAACTCCACTCAGACTTAAACCTTTGACATATTCAAAGCCTCACAGAAATCACCAGAGTAGAAGCAAACCCCAGCATCTTCAAACTGACCAACACAGACGTTTTCCTTGAATGAATGGAGTCACCCATCACTTTAAGAAGCGGGAGAACGTTATCCTTTCCTGACTAAACATGAATAGGCACAGCTAGCACATTAAGCAGTTACCACCACCCGCCCACTGCAAAGCGAGGTTTGCAAGTCTCAGATCTATACCTATTCAAATCCCCAAATCAGCTATCAACACATACTGCAGGCTGATAGCAAGAACAGAAACAAAAGCAAGGCCAACAACTACCTAAGCCAAGCTCCTGGCTCTTCTCATCCCTGCAGAAACCCCAGAGCTTGCTGAGTCTCAGGTTCCCAGGAGAGGAAAAGACTGGGGATCTTTCCGTATTGTATATGGCTATGTTGCCTGTTCAGGAGAGCCAGATGGTAATTTTAACTTCAGTTTTTATGTGCAAAGCTGTTGCTATGTGTTCCTGTCACAGCTCTTTCTAAAAAGGAGGACTCAAATATTCAGAATTCACAACATCACTAGGAAGCAGAGAAACCTTAGCATTTTGATTTATGCATGAGGAAATGAATGTACAGACATTTTAATGGATTTACTCATGGCCACCAAGAAAATCGATAGTAGAGGAAGCATTTGAGTTCAGGATCTCCTAGCTCCCCATGCTGGACTCATTCCACAGGTTCTCATATACTTTTGGAGGGAAACCAACCTCCTGTTTTTCTCCAGTCCTGCCAGGAAGTCACCCCAACAAAGACTGTGGAGCAGAGGAGCCTCCAAAGTTTTGGATGATGCCTGAAAATAAATACTTCATGACTGTGAAGCCAAAACCAGCAAATCCTACAAGCACTGATTCTTCCCAGGGGCATGAAGTTTAATACTCAACAAAAGCAGCATCTCATGTAGCAGGACTTCTGGCCTCAGACACAACCAGGAAATATTTAGAAAAATATGAAAGGGACAGTGACTTTCCGGAAGTCTCGTGAAGAAAACTTCAAGCAGCTGCTCACCCTCTCAACTTCTGTCAAAACCCACTGCATTACAGGTGTACTCTGAGGCAGTCCCTATCTCACTGTGGTTTGGTTTACAGCCAACATTGGAGCATGTCTCCTGTCAGTGGGAAAAGCAAACTGTCTGCACTGCTTCAGAATTAATAACCACTCCAATGTTCGGTGGGATTTACCTTATCTGAGTGGTTTGCTGTGCTTTGCACAGAAGAGCTGGTGCTGTCTGATAATCTAGGAATGGTCTAACACTGTCAAGCATCAGGCTTCTCTGTCAAAGCAGTGCACATTAATGACAGAGGCAGCAGAACAGCTGGGTACTCCCTTGACCTTCTGTCAAACAGAGGTCAACAAGGAAAACAGTGTTTACAAGAACCTTTTCTCCCTACCTTTTAACAGTTTTCTATAACTTCAGACAATCCTACAGGTATGCAACTTGTCTTAAGAAAAAAAAACGTTTCCACAGTTGGTCACTGACCACAGAACTGTTATTAAAATAGAGGACTATCAGCCACCATGGCAGGGGAAAAAAAAAAAAAACCCAAAACCCAAAACTCCCCCAAAACCCAACGTCACCATGAATCCAGAACACAGAAGGAAAAGTATCAGTGTACTCAAAAGGTATTGTGGATAGATAATTAAGCTAGTGCAATAAGTGTTATAAAATACAGCTATGCAGAAGGTCTAAGTGCAAGGAGGTAAAAACAGCAGAAGTTCTCACTGTTGGCATTAGTTGTGCTGCTTGAATGACGGGCCCTCCTCACCTGAGGACATGCTAGTGGCATCAGTAGAGTATTACAGTAGAGCCATGGTGCTCAGTGGCTATGAACTTATTGCACATGGGCATCAGCTATGCTTTCAGCAGCATGACATTTAACACAAGGAAACTACCTAATTTATTTCTGATAGGATGACTGGCTAACGTCATGATCCTAGCAAGCACAATTGAACTTGGTGTTTCTGGGAATAAATTTTGTGGCAGTCTTCCTGTACTGCTGAAATTAACAGGTATTCCTGCTTTGTCACTGTATAGCAGGGTATGGACATGACTAAATGTCTTCGTGCCAGTGCATATATCTTTGTCTCCTTTCTATACTAATTCTTACACCATAAACAAGAGAGCTAAAGTTTTAAAATTCTAACTGAGCTGTAAGAAATCTTTTGACCCAAGTCATAACGAAGTCTGGAAAGAATAAATTCTATATATGAACCATGTGAACTAAGGGGAAAAAACACTTAGAAGCTGTTCTAGATGTGAGCTGTGAGAGATCAAGGCATCACCTCCCAAAGGATGTGGCAGAACCCCAGTATGGGCAAACCCCCATAAATTCTACTAGGAGGCAATTCTGTTCTGGGCAGAAGGGTTGTCCTGGGAGTCACCTATAATAGCTATGATCCTCAACAACATTATAGAACAACGAACGATTTATGTTCCAAGTCACTTTCACATGTATCTGATGTTCCCTCAGAGGTTAGGGGAGGGGAAACTGTACATCAAATGACACAGAACATAAGTCAGCCAACACCTCTGAAGGATAAAAGGTGAACTATTTCCATCACCCTCCGAAAGAGTTGTCCAGCGACTGAATGCTGAAACCCTAATGAAAGCCCTCAGAAGCAGTCAGAGCAGCTCACCCAGATTCATGTTATTAAAACAAAGCTGGATAGTTTAGTAACAATCAGGCTGTTATTTTAAAGAGATGGTGACAGACTCCAGTAATAGCTAAACAGCAGATTACTGCATCCTCCATTAAGTTGTCCAAATCTTTTTGTTGCGTTCCTCCTTTCTAGCCTTTGGGCAGGAAAAATAATACGTCCAAATAGTTCTGTTTTTTCTAGTCTGATCATTCTTCACACCACCTGATTGAATCAGTGACACCACTAATCAAACCCTCTTATAAGGTCCCCTGCTCTCGCCCTCACATACGCACTTTTGTGCGCTTGATAGCCAAAAGCAAATATTTGTATGAAAAATCTTACAGAGCTCATTTAATTATTTAGATACATAAGAAATAGTGTGCAAAACATTCTTCTATGCATGAAGCATCTTCCAAGCATCACCAACAGTGATATTGATATGTGGAAGCTTTGAGAGTCATATCATATACTGCATTTATACTCCACAAACTGTGAAGTAAGAATGTCTAAGTCATCTTAATGTCATAATGTGATGACTGAACAGACTGCATTGATAAAACCTTATAAAATGAATATTACTTCTAACTTCAAGGAAACGATGCAAATAAATTTTCAGAAGAAAAAGAATTTCTGCTGTTGGAAAAAAATTGCCTGTAAAATCATAGAAAGAGGTTATAATGGAGATAAGATTAAGTGCTGAGCTGGAGTCCCATGGTAAAAAGAGTAGTTTCCCAAATGCTTACTAGCTTTAAACCATTCTGGGTAACATTAGATTTTTCAGAAAGTTTCATTTATTGTTTCCTCAGGCCCCTCATTCTCATTTATTGTATCTACATAATTTGTAATTTGGAAGCAGAGAAGAATTACAGTAATATCAGAAACTGTGTAGGTAAGAATCAATAGAGGACAAATCTCTCATCGTGTTTAAGAAATGCAAAGAGCAACGTTAGACTAGGAGCCCAAAGCAAAGGTGAGATGCACTCAACAGCCAGTGCTCTTTCAGTACTGAACTCAAATTTTGCACATAGTATAGCAGCTCTGATCTTACCCAAAAAGCTCTTTCATCTCACTAGTAAGAGCAAAGGAAGCATTATGTTACACCAGAGAACACCAAGTGCCTAGCATGAATCATGCCCTCTCTGTTATCTGCTGCTTTACACATTATCCTTTTAGTCTAAAGGAAAATGCTTGTTAAAAGGTCCTCAAATTTAAGCCCAGAAGAGATCAAGGAGACTTGGCAATACAATGAATGTTCGTCTTTTTGTCAAACCTGACTAATCTATTCTTCCCCTGAGTTCCAAAGCTCTTAATGAAAACAGGAGGAAGAACTGCTTTCTCTAAAGATACTGCATGAGAGCTCCAGGAGCCGCAGGTTCCACCTCCGCTTGCTGCTGCCTGTGTCCTTGGATGATACTCTCTGGGCTGGCTCCAACACAGAGGAGGCTCTGACGCCCTGGACTGCAAACCATGCCTAAGAGGTCCAGAATGAGCTCTGCGAAGTGGCTTAGCTCTCCTGATGAATTTGGGCCACTGCACATCGAAGACTGAGAGCAAAGGGAGGAAACAGGCATAACAGTGCCTGAATCTTTAACCCAAAGAAAGGAGGAATATCCCCTAGGCTCCTGATCCTCAAACAGTTGACATGTACTATCTAATGGAAAACATAAAGCAGTTTCCACGTATCACTTTCACATATTGGTGATAGAACTAATAGTCTGTTAGAAGTATAACTGCTATAAATTTTTGGAGTATGCACCTATTAAATATAGAGTTGAAGTTCATACCCTCTAAACAAATGAAAATACACACAAATGAAAAGGTATTTTGCTTCTCAACCCCGGAAGACTCTTCTTCACTCAGCAGTATATTGCTGTCCTTTCAACAAAATCTCGTCTGAGAGGAAAAAAAAAATATCAGATGTATCACACAAAATCTCCTAGCTAGTCCACATATTCAGCATAGACAGAGATTATTTAAACCTAGATTCATCAATAATATGAGCCACAGATTCCCTACTAACTCTCTAAACTACCTTTTCTCTCTTTTTCTGAAGGGAAGCAGAAAACAGAAGGGTTTGAAGGAGAATCTGAACCTGTGTGAATGAACCATTTAGTACAGAAATCACCCACCAGCATCATCTGCTTCAATACCACACAAAATAACTGAAAAAATGTATTCATAAAATCTTTTAGCTAAAACGCTTTGATGACAAAAGTATTAGTACTACAATAATGAAAATGAATAAATGAAATGACATGTCTACAAAAGATTGTAGCATATGGTTGGTAACTTCATTTTTTAAATTGCTCACCAAAATTGATCTAAATGACAAACTACAGGTGTAGAAGTCAGAACCTGAGCATTTTATCCTCGACTTCGCCACTGATTTACTGTGCAACCTGAGGCACTTAATTAACCTCAGCTGTCTCTATCTGTACTACAAAGATAACAAAAATATAGGTTAAGTCCTTGAGACCTATAGGAAAAGAACGCTCTACAAGTTTAATAAAACTTCTCTGTAAATAAGAAATTGTTCCACATTTGTGAGGAGAAGCCACATGCCAATCAGGTGTATATGCAGTGTACAGAGTGTCCTGGACATCCTTCACTCCACCTATTTTCTGTTGTTTGCAAAATACAAACAACTGTATTAGTGCGTGATGTTGCATTCTCTGCTATTTGCAAAGAAACAATAAACTCCAAGTATCAGTTTGACTGTGGCACTGTGTACTTAAAGCTGTGCTAGTTATTTATGTTCTGACCAACTGGCCAAAGAGACAAAAAAACCCCAATCCTGTGACAATGTCTTGCTTAAGCCAAAATGAAATTTAACAATTTTGTTTTACACTACCTTAAAAATACATTTCTTAAAAAGAGCTCCATTTTAAAATAAAAGCATGAAACATGTTTATTTTGAAGTGAATGATGCTGAATAAATCAATTTTAAAAAATAATTTGCCTGAAACAATTTGATATATTCATATAAATTCACGATTTGTTTTGGTTGAACAAAGCATGCTTTTTTCTTTTCATTTCTCTGAGCAATTTTGGTCGTCTCACTCCCAGCTCCAGAAGGTGCAGGAAAAGCAAGGTGTTGCTACTAATTTTGTCAAGAGCTGAGATACCATGATGATGTGCTGGGCATAAGAACTCCTCTAGATTCCTCACTGCTGAGCATGGGCGAGGACAATTCCTACTGCCGCTATATTTACTTTTTCTTATGTTTTTATTTTGCTCTGCATTTTCTCTAGTTTACTTATTTTCCTGTTGCATCATTCTAAAACATAAGGATGCCAGTCTCTGAACATACCACCCAATAGAAATGTTTCCTTACAGACTGAACGTTCAGCAAAGTGCAAACTGACCAGAGAGAGAACATCGCAGCACCATGAACATAAAACTCAAGATTTAATGTATTCACCAGCCCTGCTTCCACAGAGGTATCTCTACTGCTGGGTTGTTACCCGGGCCCTCTGCCCTTCTGTGTAGAACACGCATGACAGTACAGCAGGGTCAGAACATGCAAGTATACAGCTAAGCTCTTAATTCACCAGCTTTTTATATTACGTACTCTGTTGAGCAAAGTACTATTGTTTTATACAGACCATGCCTTTTTAAACAACTGGAGCAACTTGCATGCCAACAAGCAACATTATATTTACCACCTAAGAGAGATTTACTATTCTTCAGCAGCAATCTGTATCCCAGTTGCAACCCCCAGTTTCACACCACCCTTACTCTTCTAGCCTATTAAAAAACAGAAGTCAAACACCAATACTAATCCTGATGCTAAGTATTTAGACCTGTTTATTACTGGGTGTAGACTCAAAAGCACTAACATTCAGCCAATAAAACAGGATGCACTCATGGCATTTTTGTTCCTTACCATGCTAAAGATGAGGTCTTCCCCAAACTTTCTGACCTTAGTAAAAAGCCATTAGGCATTAGGGAGAAGAACATTAGGTAGCTATCGCAGTCTTCCTTACATGCATGGTAGGATTGGTCCTGCTTGGAAAAAATCATGGGGACTGTTGGTGGGAGTCTTCCAAGACTGACTGCAGGAACGAACAAAAAAGATTTACACCAACATTGAGAGAAAGCAAGCTGAAAAGTGCATTCAGAACAAAAGCGCATCCAAGGAGCCCAGAGGGAGGGGAAATTCCTGCTTCCATTGAAGGGCACTGTTTTAGAAAACTGCTGGAAGCTCTCAAAGAAAGGGGCTGGAAGGACAGGAGCAGAGAGGCAGCACTGTAAGAGTTATGCGTGTGTGCTTGTGCATGCACATGCGCTTGTGTTAGCAGCAGCCTTCCTGCAGGCGTCATGCTTGCTGTTGAGCAAGGAGCCCTTTGGGCATCCTTCCAGCGCAAAGTGTGAGTAGAAAAATAGTTAACGCTAATCACTGTAATAACACAATAATGATCCACAAAATTATCCTTTTCAATAGCAGTGAGCTGTATTGAAAGCCATGCCCATGGGAAAGGGGAGATGAGAAGGAAGGTGAAAAGCAAAAGTGAGGTGGAAGAGAGATGCAGAGCGGGGCAGAGCAGCACGTGAGACCGGTATCACAGAGACTGCGGTAACGTCAGCTCCTCACAGCTTCAGTATTATTGGACAGTGTGTATGTGTGGAACCCCAGTCCTGCCACGGTATGAAAATACACTGCCAAACACTACTGTTGCCCTTTGTTTATGCTCGTTGTGAGACAGCATTAAGACCATTTATGAAAATAGCAGTATCCAAACCCAATTTGAGGCACAACAATTCTTCTCAAAACAAAGCCACAGGCAAGGGACTGTTACAAGCTGGCAGAGCAGCTTTGGCCAGTAATTATTTAGGGGCAAAAATGTGTGCATTTGTATGCAACGAGAAACAGGCTAGGCTTCTGCTATGTCTATACAGCAGGAGGTTCACATGTGTTTACCAGGGCAGTGGACATGTATATGCAGGTATAGGCAGTTTAGATGCCCAGCATATTTCTATGGAAAGGCAGATAAAGTGCATCTGAACAAACACGATATATAAAGAGGAGATGTGCCCTTTGTTACAGCATGAAAGGAAGCAGGCATTAGTACGAAGAGATTTACAACAGAGCAAGACACACACAAAACCAGCTTAGAATGGCTGTGCATGCATACATATAAAGTGTGGGATAATTAACATCCTTGTACACCTTACAGTGCACATACGAGGGCAGGAATGAAATGCATCTCCCCCATGTAACTTCAGGGCACGCACATGTGAGGACTTATACGCACACATGTGTACACAGAGAAAATGAATACGTGTCTTGTCTAGGTGTAAACACTGGAGTGAATGCACACAATCTCAGGGTGTAAGCACAGACATCCACGGTGCGTGAGGATGCAAACGCGGTGGAAGTGTACCAAGCGCCGGCATTGCGCGCGGGGGCAAGAGGGAGGGCGTGCCAGTGCTTCTGGCGCATGCTCCAACTTCATCCTGGGCTTTTTCCCTTCCTGCTTTAGGTTTTTTTCTGCGGCAGAGCAGACTCCATGTCTACAGGGAAGGTGCTTAATGAGTCAAATCCAATCTCTCGAATGCCTTATCAGTTGTGGACAGGCCTGTTTCTGACAGCTGACCTTTCCCACTGCACGCTGCTGAAAAACCCATACACCACAAACAATTAACACAATGCTGAAAACATAAAGCTGAAGGAAGGGAAGACTCTAGACCATTACAGACAGCATTACAGACAGAAGGGAAAGAGTGATGCACATAAAAATGACAGAGAACAGCTATACAAGGGTTTGATTCCACCTTATTTTGCCACGCGCACACTTTATTACTTTCTTTACAGCTTGGCTGTAGCAAAGCTATGTGCAAAAACAAGGCCCGTGTAAAACAAGAAAGGAAAGCAGAGAGGACAGGGAAAGCTCTTGTGAGGTATATAATGATATTAAACCCACGCACAAATAAATACATGTCTGTATAAATATACGCAAAGCTGATAGAAGGAGCAAAGTTCCTTACTAGAAAACAAAAGCACACAGAGCAGAGGAGGTGAAGACAAGTATCACCCTGCCATCCTGTACCTCTGCTGTTGTGGGACTAGCTCCTAATGGCACATAGATAAATACATTCATTAAAAGAACTAAGCTGAATACACTTGAGTTAGGAACCTGAAAAGTAATAAAACCTGTCAGTAGTCTCTTCTAATAATGACAAGGAGGCTCATCCCATGAAGAGTACAATTCCATTTCCAAGTAAGCAGAAGACTGCTTCTCTTGGGAGGCACAAACACCTAAACATGAAGTGGATGGTCTAGTCATTTGTCCAAAGGATTTGTGGCCCAGGAAAGGCTCAGACAATATCTGCACGTTCTCAGCTCTGCTGCTGGCTTAGTGCGAGGCTTGGGCAAACCTTACACATTGCATTTTCTGAAGTCTCTCTTCACTAACGTGATTTTCTGTAATAGCTGCACGCCATCCAACATGCTTGAACATCGAGACCAACATATCTCAAATTTCAAGAGCAAATCCTAGGCACTCGGAGTTCACATGCTAATTTGAAAAAGTAGAGGTCAATCTTTTGCACAGTAGTCTCCCTGTATGCGCAAAAGACAACACAGCCTACTATTATCAGTTGGTTTGGGGTTTTACTATTATTGCATTGCAATAACAGAGACTCTAAAAGGGACATTCCATTTTAGTAACTCCCTGTACGTACAGAATAGGAGCTAGATGACACTAAGCAGAGTTCACAGAATAAAAGCTTACCAGAAGCTCCACAAAAGTCATCTGGGCACAGCATCTAATTCACCTACTCACTTGTGGAAAACTAAGCATGCTTTTGAAGATTTTACAAGCAATCCAGACAAGACTGAGAAATAGGAGTGGGTTAAGAGGTACAGAAAGTCATGTGAGGTCAGAGAGTGGGGGAAGCTCAAGAGCAGTGCAATAAATGTACCAGTTTAGCATCTCTATCTGGTAAAGACGCTGATGAACAGAAAAGGTACTTAGGCAAAAGTATTTTGGCTAATCACTGGAAGTACATAAGATCTCTTCAACCCCTGCCAAACCACAGAGACTTTGAAAATAAATATTTCATTATGGTGAAGGTTTTTTATATTCCACTGAAAAAGTTTTATCATGATTGTAATTGTTTCTTGGCTATTTCCATGTGGTCTTTTGATATATACATACTACATACATAAAATTCATGCATTATATGCAATAAAAATCCATGCTTAGTATATACTGTAAATCTCTTAAAATAGTTATCAGCTCACCTTTTTTCATAAATTTCTGAAATTATCTATGCTATTTGGAATAATAAATCACAGCTATTCTATCAGTTCATTCAAAATTAGTAACTTCATATCAACAATGAAATGACTTTCATATCTTGATGTGACAGCACCAAGAATGAGCCCAGCTATTTTCATTAGCTCGAGCTACTGGGTAGCACAATCTTATTAAAGCCTTGTACAAGTTATCAACACTGGATATCAACTAAAACCAATAAAAACCAACAGCCAAATCAGTGCCTCTCTTCAGTACTGTAAGCCAAAATCTGAACCCGCTGGCCCTGATAAAAATTAGGAGTAATTTTATGGTAATCAGTGAGGGTATACTGCTGGATATAAGACAGCGATCATGCTGGTATCTGCGTTCATGTAATTTTTCCTAAGCCTGTTGCTAGAAGGTCAGAACTGATGTAATTCTTACTCTTACAAGCAAAGCCCAGCTGCTGTAAAAAAGACTTTTCAAATCTCCCTGCAGGAAATGTGACACAGCCCTTGTGTTACAACTACTGTTGAAAAATGTGTGTTTCCCTCTCAGTTCAGAAAGGTGCTGCCGTTATTTTTCTGGAGATGAGTTTGCCCTGAAGGGTCTTTATTTCTGTGGGTTTGTGTTTGGGGTTTGTTTTGGTTTGTTTTGTTTTAAATAGCAAAGACTCTTATTCTAATCTAAACACCAGGGGCACTTGTATATTTTATAAATATTTTCCAACCCCTGTTTTACCAAAGTGTTGTCCCTCTTCAAGCTGTTCCCCACACTTTAACAACTCCATTAACCCACTGCCACTGGGGTCTTGCCGTTTTGGAACTGAAAGCTGGTCAGAGGTTTTGGGAAGGTGGGATGGCGGTTTTGGTGAAGACCCACAGGGTAAACCCTTGTATATCCTTGTACACAGCCAGGGTGAGGGATCATTGAATCCCCTGCTATGTGGAAAGGATCTCTATATTTAAAATACAAGAAAATTCTGAAAATGGACTTTGCCAAAGTAACCTCCAGACCCTCCAGGTTAACTGTATCTTGGCAGCTATCTGATCAAATGTGCTCAGTTCCAATAAAAATAAAGGGTTTTTTTTCCCCCTGTAACTGCTAGGTCTGTCACTACTTTGTGGAGTCACAGACAAGCTGGGATCTTTTTGCACGCTATCTCTAGAAACAGAATTTTGGCAGACCAAGTTCTGCTCATACCTTCACAATGCCATGATCTCTTGTGGGGCTGCTGAAGGAGGACTGTTAGCAGAATTTGGCCTTGACATTATAATTTTAAAATCTATTCTGTTAATACATATGTCAGAACAAGGCATAACTTATTTTCTCACAACTGTGTTGGTTCTGCAGATCTAAGAAAAATAAGAGGGGGGGAATTATATATAGTTATATTAATTTATATAATTGATCTATCTATATATACATATAGATGCAGTTTTATCCTTACACTCAGGCAATTGGACTAAAAAAAAAAAAAAAAAAAAAGAAGCTCCATTAAGTATTTTTTCCTAATTTTACACAACCTTTACTTGCTTCTAACTATACCTCAATCCCACAAACAAAAGGAAACTGCATAACTTAACTACTCTGGGAGGACAAAGCAGCAAGAGAACTCACTGCAAATAGTACATACCAATACTGAAAGCTTCTGTACAGTTACCTGACAACTTATAACATCAAGCTCCCCCATCTGCAGCCCACACAGGATCACAGTTTTTCCTGCTGTTGTCAATACACATATCTGGAGCGTCACTTTCCCGTTTCTTTGTCCTACAGATGACTAGCTAGATTTCAAACTTCTGTGATCTGCTTGGCTTGACCATACTGTGATGCAGTATAAGACAGAGTTGGTGCCCCCCTCACCAGCAACGTCTTCTTGAATGGCCTCTACAATGAATGCTAGTTTAAAATAAGTTCTCAAGTTGCAGAGATATCAGCAGACAAATGTTAGTGCTGACTTTAAGATTTCATAGCATCTGGTAGAACAAGGTTGCTGGCCCCTAAGATTCTGTTTCTCAAGGGGAGTGAATTAAGAACTCATTTTCAAGCTCTTACAAGAACTGTAGCAACTCTGTAAAGTACCTTTAGTCCTGGGTGATTCTAGCATGGTTTATAAATATGTGCTGAAATTTGGCAGAACTGAGGCTGCCAGGCCGCAAAAGACAAAAATGATCCTTGACAGGAATTGTAATCATCAACCAACTACAACTCCTGATAGTCACATAAGCACCAGTCAGAACAGGCTGTGATGAAGGACATGGGCAGTGTGGCCAGTCCTGCTTATCCTTCAAGGTGTTGCAGCCCTGCAGGCATACGAGCCTCCAGACTCTAACTGTGCCTGCTTTTTCACCTCTGTAAAAGAAATTGCTACAACCAACACATAGAGCTCTTTCTAGAGCAGACTGTATCTTGTGCATATAGCTCTACATCAACATTGCATAACCACTGAGGACTAAAATGCAGTTGGGTATATGATCTTAGCTGCAAGGGGAGTTTAAAGGGGCGGAAATAAGTTACAGCAACAGAAGACTTGGCTTTTGCACGCCAAGCAGTGACCCTGACTGAGAGGCTGGGCACTCATGTTTCTGTCCAATGGACAAATGTGTAGAACACATCATACCAGGTACTTCATGGTAGCTGCCCACATGCATCGCCTTACCCTTCAGTAAATGCAAGGCAGCTCACACCTCCATGTGAATATGCTGGGTTAGCTTGCTTTCCCTTAGAATTACCAGTGTACACATGTGGTTGTTTTGGAATAGGTAAATTCATACTCTAGCTTGCCTCAGAGTGATTTGTTATTATGGCAATAGCCTGAGTCAGCTACCTCCCTTCCAGCGCCATCCACATGGTATTATTTTAAAGTGTTTCAGCATTCGGGTTTTTCACTAAAATATTCTGGGACTCTTCCCAAGGTCCCTGGGTAGTGCGAAAGATGAACGCACCGTTTCCCAGGTTGAACTTCAAATATCAATAGCTCCAGCCCTCTTTTACCCCCTAGGTTGGATCTCCTGTGAATCACTAACTCATAAACACAATCCATAACCTGTAACATCTAAGTTTATCAGTTATTTCCCTACTGCTGCATCTGCCTGCCTGAGCTGTTAAGCTTCCATTGGGATCGACATACACCTCTGATAAAGGAACGTTTGTTTGCTAACTGCTTCATATTGATGTGTTTACAGTGAACACCGGCACAAAGGGAGGGGGAATAACAGATTAGGGACCAGTTCAAGCAGGTTATTTTTATAACACTTATAATATGCACATGGTTAAAAACAGACTTCATGGCTTTATTTCAATGGGCAGAACCACAACAGGAAGAACTGGGGGTTTTTTTACCATCTGGCATCACACCGTAGCAATCGGCTTTAAAGGCAGATATATGAGGAATAACTTATACTTGATGTTCCTGCTTGATTCTAAATAAGTCAAAATGCCCTTATGAAGTGACCAACAGAAGCTCAGATTATGAAATCAACAGATGACCGCAAGAAAGTATGTTCAGTAAATATTAGAGCATCATTGTCAATGCAGATTTTGCCAACCAATTTGCCAGATCTTACTAACAATCTGCTGGAGGTCTCTAACTTTGCCTTCTGCTCACTAGCATTCCTGTGGCCCACTCAGTGCAATGGGTTGCCTGCTTTGGAACAACCACATGGCTGTGTGGGTGCCGATCACTGGATGGGCCAGTTATAAATGATCCATACGTGACAAACCTGTATCACAAAACAATCAATGCAACCCACTCGTTGATTGTCTTAGCAGAAGCCAGCAACTGAATAAACTATGGATATTAAATTCCTCTCCAGAGCAACTTTCTGAACCAGACAAGGCTCTGATGTATGCCTGTTAGCCATCTGTATGGCATTTCAATCAAAAATGACTCTCCTAGCTTCAGACTTCTCTCCTGCATTTAAGTGCTTTCTATTTAGGCTGTTAATGATGTATAAGGAGCATGAAAAACAAAAGGTGAAAGGGACAGAAGAACAGGGTAGTGATGGAAGACATTTTAAAAGCCAAAAGTGAGCCTGCCTTATCCTCCTAAAGATAAAGCCAGAGGAAGGGCTCCCTTTAGAAGACAGTGTCTCTGTTGTTTCATACGTGAATATGCAAGTTCATGTGTGCAAGTACACAGACAGCTGGAGCCTCCTCTCTCTGGTGGAGCATATAGTGCCTCCAGGGCTGTTCTCATTAAACTGACATTACTGTCATGCTGCATGTGGGTACGCAGTATGTTGAGCAAAGCAGGTATCCACAGACATGCAAGGATCTTGTGTACATAGAGGTACAGTCGCTACAAATGTATGCAAAAGTTGGGTTTGCAACCTGCACGTGACATGTCTGTACATGCAGATACATGCATGATGACATACATGCATTTTGGCTACATGAGTGCTTTTGTACATGCATGCGCAAGCAGTGGCCATGTATTTACATGTGCTGGGCAAGGTTCCTTTCTCTCCCCCTCTCTCTCTCTTTTCTTCATTGAATGGGAAAAGGCTGTCAGCAATTTCCTTCTGTCAGCAGCTGGGAGATGCTTTTCTGCAGTTAGCTGCAATTTGTTTCAATTATGTGTATTAATCATAGCCCGCTCCTGATGGTATTCTTCATTAAAGGAAAAAAAAAAAACCAGGGCTTTGCTTTTTAACAAGCAGTTTCCTCTCTCACGATGGCACTTAATGACTGCAGGTTTGTTGGGAGAGGCAAAAAAAAGGAAAAGGAAAAGGAAAAAAGGAAAAGAAAAACCCAAACGCTTCCATGTTTGCTTATTTCATTAATAAGCACCATGGCTCAAGAAGCTGGCAGGGCATGCAGTTGAAATGGGGGTCAGTGCACTGGCATTTCAATTGTGGAGAGATAGCTCTGAACAGGGTTTATATCTAAAAATCTAGCTTCAGAGAGGTGGATGGAATGACATCAATTAAGGATTTTTGGACTCCAACTTGCTTCCTTTGAAACCTAAAGCAGAAAATCCACTAAGCTCCTTCGAAATCAGTTTCCCACTGTTTTAATATCTTACAATTTTAAAGACACTAGGAAAAATAGTGAAAGACTGGGAAACCCACAGCCGCCCAAGAGCTACTCCCAAAGTTTATTGGAATGTAACCAAAGTACCAGTGAGGACGAATGGTATTTTACCAATCAACTGCACATCAAGCTGTGATGTCTCAAAGTTGCCTGTTTCATGTGTGAGTTCTAACATGACTTCTGAGGAAGATGCTCTGCATTTGCAGTGAAGTAGTAAATAAAATCAGGTATGTAGGGTGTATGCTGACATCCTGGAACTATTCTAGTTAAATAAGCTCCTTTGCAGAGATATGATGGCATGCAAGGACATAAGCCAAAAGGTTCTTTCCTTCTTTCTCATTATCTCCTTTCCTCTAGTGTTTATTATCTTACCTGCTATTGTATTAAAGATTCCTCCCACAGTCATTTGTCATTAACCACAGCAAGGGCTGGCTAGCTTGGAGAACTTAGGAGTCATTGTACAGATTTTACTCAGAAGTGTAAACATTTCTGGGAAACTGCTAAGATCCAAGCAATAGGCACTTACTCTGGAATTTTAGATCAGAAATTATCCAAGTACCAAAAAAATGTAGATGATGTGCAAGACAAGATCAATGTATTTTATCAAAGGTTGGGTTAGAGGAACCCCGTGCTAGGTTAACAAGAGAGTCTGTAAGATCTGTACTGCTTAAAACTGTATTACATTGAGTCCTTGCAAAATTCACCTTCTAAGAATCTGCTTAGCTAGATTTGCTGACTCTGTCACACTTAGGGAGAAGAAGAATGATCCTACTGTATGTCCATATGCTACAACGTGTATAAATACATCACTTAGACAATTTAGGCCTACTCTTACCTTAAGATTTAATGGCACAGATATATCAGTTGGGTGTACAAAAAAACCCCATCCAACATCTCCTGTAATCACCATATCATCAATGACAAAACTGTGAGTGCAGATGTCGTTATACTGGCAGAAAATACAACTTTGCTGGTATGAATTATTTCGATAAAGGACCAGGCAGACTAACAAAAGAATTTATAAAGGACATCTGCATTCAAATGAGCTCATTGCCTGCCTAGGTCAATAAAGCCCTCCAGGAACAAGCAAGGCCTCGAACAGGTTCTGCATCACACAGGTTTTCCAGGACACCAACTTCAGGCAGGGATGAAGTGATGTGATCCTGGACACAGCTACGATGTTAACTGCAGCAAGTAGGTCACTGACATAGATGCAGCTACACTCACATGACTATATGTCTGTGAGGTTTTCATGTTTCTTTGCATGAAGATGCGGAGGAAATAGGCTGTATTGAAAAGAGAATGCTGTTGCCTGTATGAACTGCATCTACACTGACAGCCCTTTGCTGATGGCAGAGCAGCCTTTGAGTGAAAGCAATGAGTTTCACAGGTCTCGATTCATTCCAGCTAAAAGGTAGTTTACCTGAATGTCTGTTGCTTAGTTCGAAACTGTATCTGCAGAGGGACAGGTCTTACAAGACCTGAGAGAGGACCACTTGCTATCATCAGTGCGCCTGGTTCTGTCAGATTTCAGATTTGCACAAGCAGGACATTTAGAAAAACTAACCCCACAGCAATTACAAAGTGAAACTAACCCTGGATAATTAAGATGTGAAAGAGTGGCAGCATTAGGAACCATTTAGAAACCAACATGATCCACAATCCAGATACAAACTACCCAACCCCTGGGTACTCCGTGGCCAGCTGTAAATAAAGCACACAAACTCAGGCGCCAGAAGCAGCAGGAGAACATTCCTTTTGTTAGTGCCTTCCTCTACATTTCCACCAAAAACTTTCATTATATTGTGTTGCACTTGTCAAATTAAAACACAGCACACAGAAATATGTTGGCTGAAGGCTCATCAAGCAAACTTCATCCTTACTAGACTCATATTGACATATGCACACAGACAGAAGAGAGAAGTAGGTTTAAACTAGAAAAAATGGAAAGTCTGAAAGGAGCAGTATCTTGGAGCTTCACAGAGCTCTTGGGCTTCAGACACAGCATGCTCCAACACTAGGAAAAAGAAATCCAGTGTAACGTAAGAGTTAGAGAACATGATAGAGGAGATAAGAGAGAAAAGATGTGGGGAAAGGAGAAAAACAAGGAAGAAGGAAAAAAAATAGCTGAAAGCAAAGGAGGGACAAGTGCAGAAACAGACAGAAAAAGGAAAGAAGGAAGAGGAAAAGAAGAGGGAATAACAGAAAGTGATAGACAGAAGGGGAGAGAAATCTCTGCTGGTACAGTAACAAATAAATCCCTGCAGCATGACAGGCGTCTGCTGAAGCATTTCATTTCCCCGCAGCATAATGGTGTGTTATTGCCCATTATCTGTTCTGTCAGTGCCAGAGTCGATATTAAATGAGGGGCAGCTGCATTTAGCTGCCATTTTTCAGCTGTCTCCCCGTTACCATGGAGACCTGCTTGTTTTTTGATGAACCTGGCTGTGAGCAGAGGGGTGCGTGCATGAGGGGGGAGGCAGTAAGCGCCACAGAGTGGTGGGAGTGAAGGACAGAGAGAAACACTGGCGGAACACAAGCAAGGGGAGGGCAGGTCCCTTGCACCTGAGCAAGCGCCACAAAGGCAGCCATTTCAAACACCCTGTTAATATGCAGAGGGGCCGACGGCCAAGCATATGCGCAGTGCTTTGACTCTGACGGGCTCCAGCAATTACCCCTTCATCCCTCTGCCCTTCTCCTTTCCCTACACCCTCTGTCCAGTAACAACGATAGCAATCCTGCCCTCTTCTCTAGTACCTCTACAGCAGCGTCTCTAAGGCTATGGGAAGCAACGATGAACTAAGCCTCTCAAAGACCATGTAGCAGGTTGAGGAGCATTAATATCCCTAAAATACTAATCAGGAGCCTGAGGCACAATGAGATGGAGTTTGTCGCCCTCCTACCAAGATTTATGCAGCAAACTGCTGGCACACACAGGTGCTGAGACCTAGAAAACTTTATTCACCATCTTCCTGCTTTAACTATAAGCATGTTCCCTACAGGGAAGCGAGTAGGAGACAGCTACACAGCAAACTGGAATCAAATGAAAGACATCCTGTTTCCTTTTCTTGACTTCTTAACACAAGCCTTCCTTAGGGGAAAGATGCACTGGGCTCTCCCTTCACCATTTACTTAATAATGGCAATTCCAGACCTTGCATCTAGCAGACTCTTGTATTTGACCTCTAACACTGTTGCTTTAGACCAACCAGCAGCATACCTGCAGTGGTTGGGAGAGCCCACCTCCTGTTCTCCAGTGGCATCACAATCACATCTGTACAAGGAAAGTTGCCTGCTTCAAGTGTTGACCATGCACAGCACTAGAGCTGAGCAGTCCAGTACCAATAGGAGTATTTTCAGTCTGCTTACACTTACTGTAAGATGTTTATCTCTCCTTGAGGGCCTCATTTCTCTTAATGGCTTGCAAAGGAGTTTAGAAACACTTGAGAGACTGACACGGTGAAAGTCAAACTGACAGACTATACCTATATTAACAAATGAAATAGAGCCTGGGTGCACTCTCAGACTTTGAAACATGGTAGTGTGCAATTTTAAACTAATAGAACAGTGTCTGATATGATTTTTCTCATTTTAACTTGCAGTCTTCCAAATAATTCCTGAGCACAGCTCAGGAGTTAGGATGTGCCCATGACCGTTCCCAGTACCCAGTCTGTATACAACCGTCCTGTTTCGCATGTTTATGAGCAGACAGACCATCCTGCAATGGCCAGCCTCAGTGCCAGGAAACATTCCCAACCATGCTCAGCTGATTAGTAGAGACAACCAGGTGGTCCAGCCTGGAGCCAGCCAGAATATTACTTTGTACAGTCCCAAACTACAATGATAAAGGTCTTGCTGGCATATCCTAACTGTCCACCCTAACTCTCTGTCAAAGGGCTGATTTGCACAGCTCTGCTTATCACGCAGGTTGGATTCCGGCACAGAGCAATGGAGCCATAGCTCCTCTGTAAGCCTCTGAATACTCAAGCCATAGGTCTGCTGAGATATATCCTCCTAAATAAATAAATAGGAAAACAAGACCAATAATCCCACTCAAGCTGACAAGGATAACAGAACGCCTAAGAAGAAAATCACAGCCTTAAGACACATACCAAGAACACTTCCAGGGTCTCACAATTCCCTAGCACTAGATGGGAATATTCTAATACTACACTCTGAGCTTGCAGGAAGCCTCACCTCCCCATCAACTATCACAATACCAAAAAGACCTGTTTGGTGTGTAATGCTTATGATTAAGAACAAAGATGCCCAGAGGACATTTACTCCTTGAAGGTGAATTTATGATGCAGAGATGTTGTCAAACTCTGAGAGCTTTCAGCTTTTCAGGAAGCAGCTTGCTCTTCCGTGTGTTTTTGTTAACTACATTTGCCATGAATTCTGATTTACAGCTTCCTAGTCCATCCTTTGTTCATGTTCCTCAAAGTATAAACCTTACAGCTCCCTTAAAATATCCCACTCTCTGCCCTGCCCCTTCTCCCCAAACTCCCAGGCTGCCATGGAACAAAGAGTTAAACATCTTTGCTAAGAAGTTGCGAGCAGAAGATACAAAGCTGCCAAGGCCCAACTCTCATTTGCAGTGGAGTGTCCCACCTCCTTTGCTATTTTATCTCAATGCATGTGAAATTGAAGTAACTTATACCAATACAAAAGTAACACCAAGGAACCCAGCAACACTGAGTGTTCTTAACTTTTAAAATACTAATTTGCTGCTTCCTTTTAGCTTAGAAACCCTTCTTTTTCATTTTTCCTCTCCTTTCCACCCCCCCCCCCGCTTTCACAATGCTTTTGTTTGTCTGAGTCTTCTCATTTATTTGTTCACACTGTCCAGCATCACATATCTAATAAACTTCACAATACTCAAACACTCAACTAGGAAAATACTTTTTTTTAATAACTGCAAAAAGTGCAGTCCCTTCCAATGACGCATTGCATTCTCTTCCAGTGACCTGCTAGTGCACACAATTTCAGCATCTGACTATGGAGCAGCCTTCTTCGTTTATTCATTTATTTTTTAATGCCATTTAAAAGTCACTGTTTCTCAAGCCCTGCCTAGCCCTCCCATGCTCCATGTTAAGAGACAGTAAAAATAAAGGGTCAAAGTGCTTCATTAAATTAATGCTTAACTCAAGTCCTCATCTCCTAGTAGAAACATATCCATCCCTTGACATTTTCTCAGAGCCTCTTGCTCTGATGTCCTCAGGTGTAAAGTAACTTCACTTCTTTGGGCCTTCTGAAATTTGACAAAGCTTTTAGAAGTAGATTCTAAAGAAACCACTTGAGTCACATTTATTTGGCACAATGCTGTTGATCCTTCCCACAACTGACATCTGCTAGCCTTCCATGTCTCTATGGTAGTTGTCCAGCATAGTTCTTGATGCATCTTTTCTTATCTTGCTGACTAGTGGTTTCTTCAAAATTTCTGATTGTGCCATGTTTAAAAAAAATTCTGCCTGAATTGCTCATATGCTAATCCTTCCCTTAGCTTCACTCCACTCTCATGACCTTTTGCTTTTGAATATGAAACTATCTTAAGCACCACATTGAGCACCAGACTGCCATTCAACTTGCAGGATCTTGTTTTTTCTCTGGGGGATGCCTAAGTTCAGAGTGTCTGATCAAAGTCTTCTTTGTAGTCCAAGGGAATTTTGCAAACAGTAGTGGAAACAAACAGCTGATTTAGATGATTGAAAATATGAATGCTAATGAACTTTTTAGCCTGTTGTGTCAATGACACTAGTTTTGGGTTCAATGAGTCAGGGAAGCCGAAGGGAAGACAGACATTTGCCATAAGATTAAAGAGGAGATTTTGTTTTAATGTAATCTCTGGTCAGCAAAAGATTATGACAAGAACATTGATGGAGCAATCTTTGAGACAAATGGGAAAGCAAGAGAGAAATTATGCTGCAGTGCTCTCACAAAACTTTGTGGTCATTTCAAGGAGTTTCTAGAATTATGCTGCCTGTGATTAGCCTTAGTTTATACAGTACAAAAAGTTGGTTCCAGGATCTGCTAAACTGTCCCATTCAAGTTAAGGAATACATTCAGAAGAGCAAGGGAATTTGCAATGAATTCCTTTAACCACATTGCCCACACCGAACAACTCCATCAGCTAAGAAACAAAAGGAAACAGAGCTGTAAAAGGAACCTAACTGCTAGATGATACAGACAGATCATATTTATTCAGCAGCAGTTTTTAAACAAAAGTATTGATTTCTAACACCCTTGGGATGCCTTGTGGAAAGCTTTCTGGCAAACAAAACTAGCACTTAAGTTTTCGGAAAAGAAAAAGAGATATATCTACCTTTGGATTTCTTTGTATCTTTATTTTCCCCACTCTCTCTTCCCAAAATCTACAATAGCCAACATCTTCCTTTTTACAGTCTAGTGCCTTGAGTCCAGTCAGTGAAAAATAGGTATGTCATGTTTGGCTCTATTTATTTGCACACATGTAGTACAACGCAACACAGCTGAGGATCAGACCTATGCTCCATATGTCACCAAAGCTACTGGTATTTCACTGGCAATGCTGGTTGACTAAAAAGTAAGACCTAATTAAAAGGGCAGTCACATTCAAGGCAATCAGCATCCTTGTAAACTGGTATCTTTAAACCACTATACTGTTTTACTCTGTGTTTGCCTACTGCCTCCCCCAAGACTCTTAGAAGACTTTCCCAGCATTGATCAGGCAGCAGAAGCAGGCTCAACTGCCTGATTAATATGAATTTTTCCATTTTGCATGGAAGAATATTGAGGCCTACAACAGTTAAGTCCCTCATCTCCAGAAAACCACATCTGAAAGCACGTAAGGATTACTTCAGTTGCTCAGAGTGATATAAAGCATATCCAAATATCCAGTGCAATAAGTAAGAGAAATGCACATATGTTCAACACATACCTTTGCAAAAGGGCATTCCTTAATTTGCCTGTCTATAGCACACCGATATAGTGCTAAGGAAACAATTCCCTTACTGTCATCTTCCTATATGCCATTCTTCAATGGCACTCACAGAACTGCCCCTTTAGCTCTAGCATCAAGGTGCTGGTGCTCCTGGTGATGGTACTCCTAAATCTGATTCCTACTACTGATGGGGGAATGGTGTACATCACTCTTCCAACAGCAGGTCTGTTTTTCTGTGCATCAAAACAGGATCCAACTTTGAATATTTCAATAGTCCAAACACCAACAGAAGCTGGGACAGCTCAATTCATCAGAACACAGGTCCAAGGGACAGACATTTGAGGAGGTCAGAGCCCAGTATCACAGCCAGCTTTCTATAAAAACTTGGCCTCAGTTTCCACTATTCAGGAACAGATCTTCAGACCTCAGTGTCCCTGGTGCTGAGCACTTCTCACGCCTTGCCTGTTCAAAGGTCATCAAGTCATTCTACTGCAGAGCTGGGAAAGAAGGTTGGGTCCTCCAGATGCAAGCCTTCAGCAATGAAGCATCTCCTTTCCTATCCTTTCCTATTCCATGATGTCCCAGGAAGGGATATTATGTTTTGCAGAGTACTAAAACACAGTCACAAGGAAGCATAAACAATGAAGTGAGCTTTCATGTCACAACAGACTTTATTAGCATAATTCCTAATTGTGACTGTTTAGAAGCCTCATAAGAGCATGAATAATTATGTTTAACAGGCAGAGTGATAAAGAGACAAGATTAGTCAATTCTCCATCCCCCCTGCTCTCAGACTGCTACAAGATCCTTTTCCTTTCCACTACTGTTCAGGAACAGACAAGGGAACATATTCCACAGAAAAAAAGTGGCCATTTCTAGTGTCCCCAGCAATCTTCTACTTGTGACCTCCTAACCCCAGTTGCCTTGAGTGGGACCTCATAAAAACCTCTGAGTGGCAGCATAAACCAAAGACAAGATATAGAACCCCACTGGAATACAGTCTATAAGAAAAGGTAAGATGCAACTAAGCAGAGGGATAGGGAAACCTAGAAGTATTGCAATATTTTCCAGAACTGCACAGTGTGAAAGGAATCCATCATTTAGTTACAAGCTTGCAATACATTTCCACCGTGATCAGTAAGAACATAGGAGACAAACACATTTGGTGCTTTTTCATGGGCTATCACTTCCTAACCTGCACTGCTGATCTGAAGCATACATCAAGACTGAGCCCTTGTGGTGCAAAACTGGTCAGAGGATGTTCCGGGGGGTGGTGCAGAGACTGGAGCACAAAGAATGGAGCACAAAGAATTTCTTCTGTTGTGGTTGGACAGGACAGGCTTGCAATGGGGACTTGCAAACGGCTCAGTCCTATGAGGGCTTACGGACAGAGGGAGCTCCTCTTTCCTGAACCAATTCAATCATTATAAAGCTAGCAGTCCTTGCAACAGTGGCTCTTTTTGGATACAGTGGCCTATTTTGGATACAACTGGCTTATTACCTGAGAGGAAAACATGCAGGAGACTCGGCAAAGGTAGTCTGTCTTTGTAAGAAAAGGATTTCTAACAAGGACAGCAAGTCGGGGTCCTGAGTACACCAATACACTGGGCTGGGGGCTGCCCCCTTCTGCCCTGCTCTCCCCCGCTCCCCCTCCGGAGGCAGTGGGACATGCTCTGGCCAGCAAGGCCCCTGCCCGACCAGCCCCATGGCTCCCAGTCCCCAGCAAGCTGCCAGCCCCCATGGTGCCCTGACACAGCATAAGATCTTTAGATGTCAACTGGTACCATCCACACCAACCTGAGAGCTGCTGTCCCAACAAATGCAAAATGATGCAGCTATTCCAGCTAGCAGGCTTCAGAATACTCTTTTAATATGCATTAGCCATTTTCATTACAGTCTAGGGACAGCTGAACCATTTCACCCCTCTCCTCCCGTTCTTTAACTCCTCCTTAAATCTTAAAAGAACATTTGTTTTCAAGCTGACTTGTCAATTAACTTCAACCACTCCCACAACTATCTGCAGTTGCAGGTTCAGACCAGGTCCAGAACTGTCACCATAACACTAGGAAAAACACTTCTCTGTTTAAACTGCATTTTACATAACCAGGAGATTAAAGCAGCCAGAGACTCTGGGGTTTAATTCAAACTCAGACTCTCAGGTGTGATTCTGTTTTGCTGCAGGTATTTCAATCTCCATTAGAGAGAGAAGAGGAACAGAATCTTACATGGTTTCATATGCATTTATTTTGATTTTTATAGCTGGTGAAAGAGCTATATTAATAGCACAGCAGGGGCTGAACTGAATCCAAAGACCTGGAAAATAAAATATTCTCATTATCCACTACTTCAGTACTTGCGAATTCCAACAAGATGAGACTTCTATATGCTTGTCACAGCAGAGAAAAAAAAAACAGGCATGGATTAAAATAGATTTTAAAACCTATTTATTTACAGTAAATAAAGCAAATATATTTGCAAATTGTAAAAGACATTACCCTTGGAGTCCTCAGAGATTCTAATGTATTGGAACAAAAAGTAGGCATGTCCAATTTAAATGCTCAAAACGAAACTGGGCAAGACATTTGCAATCTGATATGCAGCTGCTGAAGACAGACCAAACTGACATTGAGAGCAGAGCTCTGAAGGCCTGAGTCATGAATCCAAACCTCAGACATCTGAGTTTTTACAAGATGTCTGTCATGTCTCATCTTAAATCTAGCATGAGCCTGATGTATGGACGTGGTTAAGTCACTTTACCATCTCTTTCTTAAAATTAAGACTCTGATATCAAGCCATTTAAAAGTGTTGCAAGGTAAATTGCCCATAGCATTGTAAAGCAACAATATTGCCACTTAGTTTTGCTCAGTATTAAACAAAACCTCTTAAGGAACCACTCACCCACTTGTCAGGGTCTAAATTCTCAGGAATAAGAGCAAGTGTCACAACAAAACAGAAAAATCAGTGTCTGCTGGATCCCTCTCCCATTCCACTCTTGACTCTGCATCACTTGAGTAAATGAGCTTTATCTAAACTAATTACAAAAAACAGGAGTCCTTCAAACAACTAATCAAGAAAGCATCACAGAAATATGGAGGAAAACATTTCCTTGAACTAAAAACAAAAGGTTCAAATGTGCTAATAATGAAGGGCTGCTCACTTTCAGCATGATGAGCCCCTGCTGACCTTACAGACACAAATTTGGGGTGGAGGGTACATCAGGCTTCACAGATGATGTCCTACACCACCTTGCAGTGCTATGCAAACACTCTCTATTGGCTCAGAGGCTCTGGCATTGGATATTTTAAGGAGAAGGGTTATGATCACATGCTAGTTTTTGTGGGTATTTCAGTTTTCTCTTTGTACAACCCTAACCTCTGATTTTATTCTGTATCAGAAATGAGTAGGTCACCACTGTCCTAAGACAGCACTGTGACATTCTGAGAAAGCAAAGGGAGATCCCAAACAGCTTGAACAGGAGAAAAGGCTTCTACAGGCAAAGCTTGGGTGACACTGGGTTGAATAGGCAGTGAGTCACGAACATGCCTCTCAGAGTTTTCAGATGCTTGAATGAAACTCAGAGGAGCAGCTGATCTGCTCAGGTCTCCCATCAAAGACCTCGGATACTTGTGCTGTTTTAGCCACAGGGCAAGGATGATCTAAGAGCAGAGCTTGGGGAATTGCCCAGGCAGCTCCATGTTGCTCTTCTGCATGTGTCCTCATAGTGTGGGGCTGAGTCATGGCCAAGTCCACTGCTCAAGGCACTGCCCCATGGCTGACCCTTTCACGCTGCTCCTGTAGCTGCAGCAAACATCCCCATAGCCTTTGCAGATCACCTAGTGCAAGAGACCATGGGTCTGAATGGCAGCTCTGGGGGCTGAAGTTTCTCTGCAGCTCTAAGAAAGGTGTTGTCAGGACAGTAACAGATCATGACCCCTCAAATACTCCCCCACGTAGGAGCATGCAGCATGCCGAAGAGTTAGGGAGGAATCTACCCTCACCAGCCAGCCAGTCTCCACTCCACATGTTAACTACAACTACAACTGGCACTCAAGCATTGCCCAAGGCAAAGGTTTTGGTAAAGACCTGAGCCTTTCAGGACACCCCCCCAACTTGTTTCGCACAAGTTATAATTTCATAGAGAAGCTGCTATTTAAATGTCAAATGCAGCAGCAAGTCTAGGACCGCTGGGCAGAAGCATGTGTTTAGTCTGGCAAAGAGAAGGGTACATCCTCTACTGATGTCTTGTAGCTACAGTAAGTTTAGTTCCCTTATGAGCCAAACACAGGGATAACAAGGGCTAATCCTGCTATGCAACCATAAATAAGTAAATAAGTATGATGCCCAGTTACAAGCACAGTTTTTCATAAGATTATGCTGCCAGTTGACTGGAAAATCACAGTCTACTTCTCTGTCAGACATCCGGTCAGTGATACAAGATTGTTTGACTTACGGCATAAGACAAACTGCGCATTAACACTTTGCCCTGATGATGTAGGAAACTAAAGGGGAATAAATATGCTGCAAGGGTCTCCTCATTTAAGGTTTCTTTCCCAAAATATTCTGCTAAGAGTTAATAACATAAATATTTGGAAAAAAAAAAAACTTTAAAAATTAAATATTAATAAAGACCAACTCAAATTGAACAGCTAACCTACAACAATGAAAATTGTTCTTTTACAATGGCTCCCTTTCACCTCTGGGTAAACCACAACTCTGAACTATTGTGGTCTTTTTAATTAAACAATTAAAGTCTCCACCATGAGAAGAGAACCATTTTTCAACTTTTTAATTGTTTCTATACAAAGACATACCCAAGTCTCTAACAGCAGTATAAATTCTGCATATTTGTGATGACCTGCCTACAAACTATACATAAACTAGGGCTTATTTGCTAAAAGAGATTCATCAGTAAGTTCAAATGAACAAACAAATTTCAACAACATTACAATTAATTTGCCAGCAGAAAAATGGAGTGGCAAAATGTAATGAACAAAGCATCCACTTCCCCCACTCCCTCTGCTCCAGCTGGAGTGGTGTGGCTTGAAGCTAATGGAGAGGTCTCCAAAATCAAGTGGGAATGGTTCCCTGCTGGGGTCTGTGAATCAGCCCCTTCTCCTCTAGTCCCTGCCCTTCAGACAGATTACAGCTTTTGCCACAGACAAATCATTTCAGCTTTTAATTCAGTCTCTCATTTTGTAAAATGGGCGTAATAGTACTCACTTACCTACTTCACTAGGATGCTTCAAGGATTAAAATTGATGCGTCCCTGCTGAAGCGATGTGCTATAATTACCTTGTTAATGTGCCCTCTCTTGGATAGAATGAAAATTGCTTAGCTGTGTGTCACACATCCCACACCACCCACTGCCTCGGCCCCTGGGCAAACTCAGGCAATTGGATGACGTTCCCTCAAGCCAGTTGCTCTTGTGAAGCTGAAGTGAAAAGAAAATGGCAGCCTTACAGCCAAGGGATACAGCAAGTATGCTCTACTTGACAAAGCAGACTCAAAGCCACTAATTATGTAGAAGAGTGCTCCTTTACAGAACCGTGGGAGCCAAAGACTATTTTCTACCTACATTTGGGTGACAAAAAAAACCCCAAAACCTGTTGAAATGCTCCTTTTCATTGAACTAGATCCTTCCCTGATGAAAGCAGTCAAGCAATCATTCCCTCTTTTAAACCCATCTGCAATATGCATGTCCCCACCTGTGCTCTGACCACTTTTTCCCTCCTGTGTGATTCTTCCCAGCTAAGCATCACTTTTTCCTCAGCTGCTCTAACTTCTAAAAATAACGCTAAGAAATTATGCAATGCTAAGGGGAAAGGTCTGAATTTTCTCTATTTCTGAGACAAGTAGCCAGAAGAATCTTTATTACAGATCTACCCTGGCAACTGCAAGTCCATCTCTACTATCTAGAGATGTGCATAGTCCCATCCGTTCCTACAGGCAGAAACAAATGAGGCTTGCAGACAGGATACGTCCTCAACCCTGCATCTCTATTTGCACTGCATCGCATTATGTCACTTCCAGCCAATCCAGCCTTCGCATGCCTCAACACTCTCCTCTTGCCTAGCGCGTACCCACTGCCGGAGTAGCTGATTGCCATGGCGAACACGGGGGAGTTCAGAAAATTATATATGGCCAGCAGTTAACACTTGTGGAAAGGCAAATAAAAACAGCACAACTTAAAAAGGGGTAGGCAAGAGCTTGACATGAATATCTTCTGCCTCTAAAATTTAAAGAAACACAGAGCAACATTCACACACCGAATAGCAGAAAGTTATGCCCTGATAAATAGGTTTTCCTGATTTCACAGCCTGGTTACAATAATCAGAAATAAGGCGACCCTCCTGTCTCAGGAGAAGCATTTCAGGAGAGCAATTCTGAATGGCAACACAAACAACGGTGTTTCAGACAGCAGGCCAAGGCCTCTCAATTCACTACACAAGCGGATACAAACCGAAGACTGCAAGAACTGAACCCCGCTCCTTTGCCCTTATTGAGCTTGGAAATCTCAAATATCCAGCCTCATACATGAGAATCCTTCCTAATCAACTCTATTTCAGAGATCCCCAAGTATTAGCATCACATAAGTCTTAGAGGGCCTGCATTTCTTATAGATATTATCTTACTTAAAGGAGTTTCTGCTCAAGGTACAGTGAATACTGCTGTTGTATTCCTTTAAAAGATAAAGAAGCCATTATAAATCTTCACAAAGTATGCAGCACAAACACAGTGATCCCTTAGCAATGATGACTCCACACATTTGCAGTGCGCACGTATTGTTTAAAGCACTGCAGACACCTAGGACTGGTTTTCCTGTTGTTTTTAAAGGTGGTCAGAAAATGCAAGCAATATTAACGAGATGAAAGACGCAGGACTGGCTTACTCATCTAGAGAGTTACAGCTGTGCTGGGAACAAGGGAGGCCCTGAGACTGAACTCTGCAAAGAGCAACTTTCTGCTGAAACCAACTCTGAAACAGCCAGAGGAAAGCTCAGCTGACAGAACTGCTATGACCTCTGTCCATCACAAAACCTATGCTTTAACAATGCCATGATAAGGCACTGAGCTGCAAACTCGCTGCAGCATCCAACTGCTCGCATGGTCACCTCAGCCTGCCTCTGCCTCAGTACAAGTTGTCCTGACAAGCTGCCTATGCTGCAGGAGAGAACAAGATTTCCAAATAGTTGCACGCAGGATTATTTATCACTATGAAGATTTTATTCATAACCCCAAAAGTTAGAGCTGACTTTAAACTCTGAACTGATTCTTTTCAATCTTCAAAAAAAGGTACATAAATATGCAGGATATTCATGTTATTTCTATTAATATCTAGTACCTTGTTGAATTTTTAGCAAGTTTTTCAGTTAAATCCTGCTGTGTAGTAAATCCCGCAGTCTAATTATCAATTAACCAATATATAGGTATACGTATCTATAATACATATCTAATATATCTATATATCATTCAGTCCATAAAATGTATGTTTTTATCGGGTTTGGAGATCAAGTTTTAGATTCAGAAGAAGCCACAACTGGTCTATCTTCTCTCAGGTCTGTTACATTTTCATATACATTCTCTTGACGTCTTACCAGCCTTTTCAAACTCCTTACAAATGAGAGATTTACATATGCAAATTATTTTACATAGTTTCATGTAAATGGTCAGAGCAGAGCTTAACCAATTAGGGCTCCAGGTTACTGTCACCTAAAAAGAGGATTAAACAGGACACTCATCTATGTTAGCGTTGAAAAACCTAATAACAAGGTGGTTCCTAGTTTGAGTTCTTCTACACTCAGGTTATGACTGAGCCTTACCACAGCCACCCAGAAAGCTCTTTTTTGTACATTTCTGTAACATATTTGAGGACCAAACACAGCTCCCCGTTTCTGTGGAGCCTTCAGTTAGGCTGAGGCCAGCAGAAGTTCACAGTGCCTCCAGTGAATGTTTGCACAGGCTTTTGTATGAGGCAGCCTGAACAAACAGAGCATTGAGGCAGGGTTGCACATCCTCTTGTAAGCTGAACTGGCAAAGGGGTGGCTAACAGAGGTTGGGAGGGAAATGGCAGAAGAAAGAAGAAAAAAAAAAAAAAAAAGGTTGTTGGAAAGGTTTTGGTAGTTGTAGAGGCAACATGACCATGGGAACCCTCAAAAATTTCCCGCTCCCTCAGGAGCAAGATAATCTTTCTCTAAGGCTTAGGCAAGCAAGCACTGTGTCTACACCTACATCAGTTCAGGTTCATGCTGTACCAAACACAGATACCAGTGACAGCAGAGAGGAGGTATACGTGTTATTACCTTCCTCACATCATGAACCATCCTCAAGAATGACAGCCTTTCACAGGCAGGCGTTTATGCAGCCACCTCCCACACATTCAAACTTCTATTCCTTAGGCCACACAAAAACATCTACCACCATTCCCACTTCAATCTTCTCAGACTTTTCCAAATTTAAGTTTTGCAATTTAAACATCATCACACACTAGGTCATTCAACCTATACCTACAGGCCTGTAGCTTCTCCAAGGCAAAACACAGTAGCAAAACCCTCCCAATCCTTAACGTGACTCTGCTTTACAGAGACTGGAAGAGGGCAGCATGTACTGCTGCTTCTGTCCGAGCAGTATTGCCTGCCCAATGTCCTCAAGCTGCCTGTGGTCTCTGATAGCTTCTGCTGCCCAGTTCACCAGGCTACACTGGTGCACCCCTCCTGGCTGACTACGTGCTGCTTAGGATTCTTGCTGGATAGACCTGGGAGTCTACTCCATCACACCTTCATTGGATAGGGCCAGCATATCACTGTCTGTATCGTGACATATGGCTGCTTTCCTGCCTCCGCTAGTAAATCTGGTACATTACAACATTCCCTGTGTGCCAAGTGTTTAGCAAACACACATGGTGGCAGCCAGAGTATTCCAGGAAAGGACATGTGTCTTGAAATGAAGCTGTGCCAACTGCTGCTCCGTGTCATAACACGGAAAGTGCCCTGATATCTGAGTTCAGCAGTGCTGGCACTAGAAATGACTGTCATCCAAAAAGCAGAGCTGGAAAAGCACCATGGAAAACACAGTCAAACTAAAAAATATATGTTTTTGAGTAAATCTGCTTCAGAGGTATCTTCTGCTCTTTTCTTATTTCACATAAGAGATTTCCATCAACAGATACCTTGGAAACGTTTGGCCCAAGGTCAAAGGGATAACAAAGCAGGAGAAATGAGGCAAAGAAAGTCAAGTAATTTGTATAAGAATATTGAATTGCTGCCCAAAAGCCAAGAATGCTGGTATCAGATCTTCACATAGTTCAGTGATCAGCATGGCATCTGTACCTCACTTATATATAGCTACCCAAATACTGTCACAAGCTTAAGAAGCCAATGTCCAAGAAAGAACTTCTTTAAAAACACAAGTGAGGAGAATAGAGACAAAATGTTTATGAAATCCAGAAAAATTAATAACTGGATATTTTAATAACTGGGTATTTGGACTGCAAAGTGCAGCCAGATATTAACACGATGTGTACTATAGAAACAAAATAATCCCAAACAAATCCAAATCTCAGCATTTGTGTATCTGATTTTTCTGGACTCTCTTGTTTCGAGGATCTGTTTCTGGGACTGACGTTGACAGCAGTTCTTATCCTCTCCTGTTAAGGTGACTCTCAGTATTTTCCAAGTATTCTGAGAAACTTATATATTAACAAAATCAGAACTGCTAAAGGGGAATGACCTTCCTAATCATTGATGATTATGACTAATCATTTAGATTTGTGTGGATTTCATCAATACTACACACCGTGAGCATTTGGAAACCTAGGGCAATGGTGAGGGCAGAAATAACATCCACAGGCTTGAAAAGGGCAATTCTTTGACACTGCATATGAAAAAGGAACATCTCCCTAATAATCACCAGCACAGGGATTGTGGCACACATGACTATTTGCAGTTCTACCCCATCAGAAGTAACAATGAAACACAAGCATCAGCTAAGACTTCACAGTTTTATAGCACAAACTATTGGTAGCTTATGCTTATTTAAGGAAAAGGGAGGAGGGAGAAGAAGCAGTTATGTTGGGTTTTTCTGCATAAGGCAAAGTGTGGCAGGAGTTATGCGCAGGCTATGGATAAGTTTTTTGTAGAAGGGTAGAAGATATTTTCTCTCTCCTTACCTAAATTATGTTATTCTCTCCAGATATTTGCAGAGAGTTGAATTAAGTTGCTTATAACAAGCTAAACGCTGCAACAAACATGTATGTGCACTTTTTGCCTGCCATTAGCTGAGTGACTGATGGCTACTGTTTCCTGCATTTCAGCACACACAGTTGCTGCTGAGTTTTAAATGGGGCATTTTTTTTTTTTTTTTTAAAAGCTGGATGATAACATCACCAAGGAGCAAATACTCCAAAAACAACGGGAGAAGGGGAGGTTCAAGGCTGGTGGATGGTATTTATCCAAAACCATCTTCATCTCAGGTACATAATCGCTTGCTGAACCTTGTCCCTCCAAAAAAGGTTACCATGGTGTTTCTCCTTTCCAGCTGCCACAGGCAGCAAACATCAGTCCATGCTGCCCATTCCTAAATCTGTTATGACCACTGACACTCTCTTTTAATTACAACCACTGGAAGTTTTCGCCAGAACCCTTAACCCAGCCTACATACTCGTTAGGAACTCAGAAATCCTGTGCTGCCAAAGTTTGCACAGTTTGCCAGAAGCCTGTACCTGATGTGTGTGCCTTCGTAATACAATTACAATTGCATTTCAGATTGAAACATTCATGCAAAACCCACTAGAATTACGTTTTTCTAACAAAAGGAAGAAATTGCCTGATGGCTGAATTCACCACTAATACAAAAACCTCCTGCTAGCATCATCTTCACCCAGTGCGTCTTAGGATACTGCTTATTTTACCACCTAAATTGCACCCTGCCCCTCTCCCTTAAATAAAGGCCATTAAACTTTACCGGAGAAATGCAGGTATTAATCATTTGTGCTTTTCCATTCTTTCCACTATCTATGCAATTTGATTTCTCCTGGCATTTTGATTGCAAGAGAAATATCCAGAGTTTCAAATATTCCTCTAGAGCTAAAGGAACACTTATAGCATGAAAACTCTTCTAAAAAATACCACCTTTAGGGGAGTAGAAAAGGAATAAGATACGTAATCTCACGCGACAGATTATGAGGACTTAGCTAAAAGTGAACCCATTTTTTTCTCTGAAGGTGTCTGCCTTTCAACAGCACCTTCCAACTGGAATAAGTGCTTTAAAATATTTATTAATCTATTTTCATACAATTTACACTACCGACAGGCTATTGAAGGTCAGTAAAAGTATTCACACATGAAGCAAAAGGAATATACAGAGATAATGGTTTGCCCAAAATCATAAGCAGAGACCCTTTCAACATAGCCAGAAAAAAGGGAAATCTTTCCATGCCCCAGAATGTGCCTTAACTGCAAGACTAGCCTTAGATGCAGCTTGGCCCCTGACAGGAAGGATTAATCAAATAATATTGTGTTTCCTATATTAAATGTCTTTCACTGCAGTGGAACTTCATTGCACATACATCTGTAGGTAGAGGCAAGTTATAAATAATTAATACAATTACATACAATACATATCAAGCCTGTAATAAATTATGTATGCCAGTCTCATACAGCATCTGCTGGGATACTGTAATGTGATTTAGCAGATAAAACACACTGATTATCTAAAAGGGTTATCAAATTTTGAAGCTACATTAAATTACACATTGAGTCATTGTGTTTGTGGGGGTGCACATACTCCTATAGTTTCTGCATACAAATCAATCGAATTGTCTGTTAAGCCCCTACATAGTGCATAACGCAGAGCACTAGACTGTGCAAGGAGTCAAAGCCCAACACAGCACAAAATAAATGAGTTTCAACACGCACTGTGGGCTTGGCCCTAAAAGCAGGATAAATGTAGTATGGACATTTTCTAGGAAGAAATACACAATTCAGGAATGCATTATACACCAAATCGGCACTGCTCAACTGCAAACGGAAATAGCAGCTCAGTGTGTGTGTGCATGCATGTGCAGCATGCGTGCATGTCCATCTGAGTTCTCGCCCATTTCTGCTGCAGACGTACTACATCCCCCCCGGTATATCAGGCGTTTGGACCTCACTGAGCTGTTTGGCTGGCTTTTCATCGTGGAAGCAATACAGCAATGATCACTCAGAGGAGAGCAAGCACTTCAGACAAAAATAATACAGAAGAGCATTCTCTCCTCTTGTTACCCATTCATGGTATTTCTGATCCATCTCACACTTTATAAGGCCAGGTGAAGGCTTCTTACACACAGTTCTGCCCATGCTGTGCATTCCTGACCTCTAGCCCTGTGCTATTTTCTCTAATGCAAGGACTGTGAGGAAAAGTCTGACAGGTTTCCTAATACATGCCAACTAGGACCCAGAAACCTTTTTTTTTTTCTTTGCTCACAAACAAGAGTTTTTCTGGATACTCAGGTCTTTCAATAATAAAAATCTAACTCTGTGATACCGCATCTTTTATGCTGCTGGCTGAATAAATGAACATTGATCTAGTCCACTCACATTGTCAGTGCAAAAGAACACGAAAGCTTTCACCCTGAAGAAGTGTTAGAAATCCTTCATACATGACAAGGGTCCCATGCACACCCCGTACACCACACACACACCTCCCTACCATAATCCCATTAACTGACAGAACGGTTTTCCTCAGATTATGTTCAGTATCTGGTCACTCAATTTTGGAAGGCACCAGCAGAAACAGAAAGGATACTTAGGAGCACAAGGAAAAAAATAATAATAATAAAAAATTAGACAGGAGCAATGACTTCCATACAGATAATCCTTGTTTTATCCAAAATAAAGGATAAGGTAGAGGCACGAGAAACAATGAAGCATTATATAGCACATATCTGTCACACCTTGACATAGCAGGAGCAAGAAAACTAGGATATTTTTACATGATGCATAGCCACCTATGGAACTCACTACCATAGAGTAACACCGAACCCCAGAGGCAGTATGTAAAATAAGACCAGACATTTAGTAAGATAACGGAAACTGCTGCAGTCACAGCATGTACTTACTAAACTGTGTTTATGCATTTCAAGAAAAAACGCATAAACCCTCTAAAACATGTGCAGAAGTAAGAAAAGATGACTGTCAACGGAGATGCAGTGGTTGGAGCGAGAACCTCCATCTTCAGCTCCCCTTTTATATGTCAATTGTAGCAGCATTACTAATGTACTAATTTTGATTGCAGTCAGTCTGAGAAGTACTGCATCTGATGGTCTTCACACCAAATTGAAAACCAACATTTTTCCTTCATGAATGTTACCTTCAGTACTGACATTTATTGCATATTCCTCCATATGACAAATGAGAATGTCAGGTCACAGCAGCACACCTGTTTTGGCTCCCTGTTACTTCCAGGCTTAAAGGGAAGGCTCTCCTTGTTAATTACTATGCAAAGTGAGATCACAGAAAGATAACAACAAGCAGCACAGAAGTTAATATATTTAGCTTTTTTGCTGCACTGGGAGGGTCTGCCAACTCTGAGGGGTCTGAAATACCACCAACCTTTTCTGCACTTGAGTTCAGCTCTGCATTCCCCACTCCAGTTCTCTCTCCCTTTCTCTGCAAGTGCCTTGCCTGTATCTTCACAGCTTCTCCTACAATGTCATTACTTGCTCAGAAGGAAAAGGTGAACAAAAGTTACCTGATCATTTCCCAACTGACTAGCTCATCCTTAAAAAGGATCATAATCCCACAGGAATTACGGACCAGGATCTCCAGATTCTATGTTATCAACCCATGTTGACTGGGGACGACTGCTCTCACCACTGCAGGACCTCGTGAGCAGAGAGGGCAACATACCATTTCTATTACTAGTTCTACCACTAATCAATCCACCTACCAGAGGAAATCACTGGAAATCAGATCCTTAAAAATTTTGTCTTAACAACAGACTCCTGAAGCATATATTTCACAATACATCATAGTCTCTCCTCCAGGCTAGAGAGGTAGCGCAGACTGGGAGTTACGGGCCACAGGGCAGAGATGGCTGTCTGGCTGCCAGTCAGAGAGCACTAAGATAGGAAGCCACCAAATAGCTGCTGCTTTGTCATGCCATGTCTACACTGCAGTAACTACATTATTAGTCAAAATATATTTATTTTTGAAGGAATGAATTCAGATTTTTCTATGAATTTTTTGTAGCTTTTTCGACAAAAAAATTTACTGGCTCAACAGTGAATATTTTTACATTTTTCCATTGTAAAATAATTTGCTCTAAAATCTCAAATGCCATTAGGTCAAGTTCCTGAAAATCTTCCTATCTGTGATGGTACTACTGCTTTACCCCATATTACATTTAAACAGCTATCAGGTGTGAGCTTCTGACATGCTGAAAGAGGCTGATGGATCATTCTGGTCCAAAGCCATCTCTGAGTTCTGTCTTGGTCTTTGGTTCATTTGTGGGTTTGCAATTGTACAGGGGGAAAAGTTAATTCAGTGAAAACAAAGAGCAGTTTCCCTCAGGAGGTTCCAGGAGCACTATTCCTCAGGACATGAGGAATGAATTGAACAAAGACAAGGAACAGAGGCAAAAAGTTATAACGGGTGATCCTAATGGCTCTGCTTGGCACATGTTTGTATCTCCCTGGTACTCGTACTTCCCTGCTTTTCACATTCATGTTCCTTCCACACCCCTGCAGCACAGACAGTCTGTGCGTCTCTCTCAAACAGCCTTGCAATACCTCACTCAAGACACTGCACCTTTTCCTTTCAAATTACAGGAAACGACATGGATCTTCTGTACCGCTGAGGCCAGGCTTCCAGTCTCTCTTAGGAGCAAAACCACATACATCTCTGAACGAGGTCAGTAACTTCTGTACTTCTTAGAAAGATCATATGCAGCTATTGTGGCCATCATACAGAACCTCAATCTAAAGCATGATCCAGTGAGGTGGTTAGTGACCTCAATTCCTTCTGAGTTCATGGGTTTATACTGAATAAAAAAATAAGTCTCCTGCTTACTTGCAGTCATGTTATTTCCATGCTTGCAGAGGTATGCAACAGGAATTAAAGTTCAGTATCTCTGAGGAGCCTGGCTTCAGACCTTTCAAGCTCTGTGGACAAGGACTAGGTGTCCTAATTTCTGTACTAGGGTGGACACACTTGGGATAACAAGCAAAAAATAATAAAGTCCCACGAGAAGAGTTAGATAATGCGATTTCCTACGTAATAATCTAACTAAAGACATTTTATCTGTTCAGTAATGGACCCAACCCTCAGAGCCTTGTCCAAAACCAAGCTAACCTCTGGAAATGTTTGTTTTAACCTGGAGTGCCTCTCTTACGCTTTTCTTTTCTACTTTATAACTTAGTCACACACTCTTTTGTATGTGCCCTTAGCTGAAACATTGCCCACTATTGTAGCAAAGCTATACAAGGTCCTGTGGGTCAGTTGTTCAACACTGAAGGACAGGAGGGGAAAAGGCCCCAAATTCTCTTGAAACAAAGGCAATTTAAAGAGTTAGGAAAGCTTTATTGAAAATTTAAGCTGGTGCGGTGCACTGGACATTACATTTCTACTTTTACAAAAAGCTGTGGAGGACTTCTATGGAACAAATTTAAGCACAAACATATTGCACACCTTATCCAATCTTGAACTTGTTTTTTTGCACGTAATCACAAATTCTGATTAATAATCTCACTGAGAGGTGGAAGATATTATTTCTGAAGCCTGGAAAGGGAAAGTAGTTTCCCTGCAATAATCCCAGAGGCCAGTAGCAGAGCCTGAACCATCACCTACTTCTACCAAAGCCCTGCCAGAGACACAGCTTCATTTTTCTTCCCAGCAAATGGTGGGGATTTTGGTTCGCTAATTAATGCAGTGGCATTTGCTCTTGTAATGCTGCAGTCAGTGCAGGTTAAGGCTACAGAGTTCAACAAGTTACATTGCACAGCACACTGGCACTTCGATGGAAATCTGCAGGAGTATTTACTGTGCCAGAATCTACTCAGCCCGATAGATTGGGCACAACCAGTATCTTCAGGAAGATGAGAGGAAGACCACAAACAGTATCTTCCACCAGTACAAGAGATTTCCATCAAGAAACCAGAAAAGAAACTCATACGTAGACTTGAAAAGCTATGGAATAAAGTAAGCCACCTTCAGTGGGGTTTAGCGAGTACAGCTCCATGTCAGGAGAAACAGCAGATGTGAAGTGTAATTACTACCCCTCCCCCCCCGCCCCAACTCTGTTCATGCTTTACAAACTAGGACTGGCATGTAAGCAAAGAGACTGAAAAAAAGCAGGCAGGAGCTATGCAAATAATGAGCAGTTCTGTTTTATCACCACTGCTTGTTTGAAAACCCAGTCTACAACTAGCTGGAAAATGCAGGGGCTGCCAGACTATGAAGCAGACCCAAATTAACAGCAAGAGCAATAGCTAAGATAGTCTGCACAGCCAGTTTATTTCTATTTATTTACAGCTTACACATTTTTTACAAAAACTATATCTGTCCATAGAAACAACATTGTCTGCATTATTCTGCATCCAAAGGCCTCATAGCATTTTACAAAAGAAAGCAGCACCATTAACTTCTTTTTTACAAAGGAGGAAACCTAAAGCATAACAATTGGTCTCAGACCAGCAGTGGCAGAGTTTGGTTCTGCTGCTCTAGCCTTTGCCCATACTGTCTTTCTCGTATCTCTCTGTCCCTTTTCCAAGTATGAACAAAAATTATTTCTTCAATGCTTCAGTGGGACTGAGCAAGAGATAAATGCAATTTAACCTAAAGATGGTGGGACATAAGATCTAGAGAAGCTGACCAGATTAGGCAGACACCTAGCCACTAAACTCTAAAGAGGTTTGTGGCAAAACACACATGACGAAAGCAAAACATTAAGCTATCAGTTAAACATAATACACCACAGTCAGGATACTTACACAGGTGAAATAACCACAGGAGTCACCAACGCAGGATTTGCATTTAACTTAAATAGCTATTGAACATTTCTCAGGAAATTATAAAACAGTCTTTGTATAAATAAGAATCATTCCATTGGGAAACGTGTATCATTGAGGCCTCCTTAAAAATTTAATACAGCATTGAAGATGTTATCCACAGTATTTGACCAGGATGGTGAAAAGACATTGTAACTGGCACAAAGGGGCATCTGCTGTGTTCAGACAGAGCACCACCACAGATCACACAGGCCTGCCCTGTTTCCTCCCTCTCCCCTTGCCTAATTTGGATCTAATTAGAAAGTTTGTGAATTGCCAAAACAGCTTCCACACACTGAGCTGCTATTACCATACAACAGTTTCTCTTCATCCCCTGTAGCTTGGCTTTAGCATGCTGCAAATCATGAGCTCACTACTTTCCTCTACAAGCCCCAACAGCAGCTCAGGGAGGCAAAGGAATTATCAGCTACCCAGGACTACGGTTGCCCAATCCCTCACATTATGAGAACCTACTCTCAGTCATTTCTCAGTTTGCCAAGCTATGAAAACATGACTTGGCAGGTTCCACGGTTTTCTGTGAGGAAGCTCTAGGACTTTCACGCTTGGGAACAAGAACTCGAATTTAGCAGATACACAGCATGGGTACCCAGGATGCATCTTGTAGGCCAAGTTCTTGTATTAGAAAAAACTTCTTGGTGATTATTACAAGTATAATGCTATTAAAGCTCAGTAGCTGTGCTCCAGGATGGAACTCTCAAAGCCTTGCCCCTAGGCAAAATTAGTTATTAAATATCTTCTTAGACCAGAGAGAAAAATTATGATAGCATTTCATATAGATTGTTGCCAAAAGTTACTCCTTGTAGGTTTGACCATACATCTCCACCTCCCTCCTCTGCAGAGCATCTGGCAGTCACGAGGCTGCAATGAACTAATTAACCTTCAGATCCTGTTAAATGCAACATGAAATCTCACCATAAAATTTCAAGTCCAATACTTAAGATGCTCATTCGGCACGGTGAGGATTGAGGCCTAATCCCTTCCCTAAATCTTGCAAGACTTCGGTGCTCTGTATCAGTCATTACAATGCAATTTGCCTTTTCGAGGTGTGCAGCATATGTCTGTGTCTCACTACTTCATCACAGGCAAGCATGTCTTCTTGTCTCTCACTTCTCATGAAACATTTTATAAATTCTTTCCTTTGCAATAATGCTAAATGGGAATGTTTCTGAAATTTGAAACAAATTTAATGGAACAACAAACTTGCTTCCCACCTAGTTGTCTGCAGCATTTACAATGGATGATCTGGGGAAACAACTGAGGTATTTCCACAGCCAGACAATGAAAAAGGGCAGAGTTTAGGATGAAAATGCCTGGCAGAGCATCTTGGCTTTTTGTATGTTGTTCTCGGTAGTAAAAGATAGGTGAAAGATATATGCACTAAACTAAATTAGAAAAGGAAAAAAAAAAAAAATGAAGAATGATGCTGTAGCCTTCTTCCTGGTGCGTACAGCAGCCCTATGCTGTGGGAGGAATGCCCAGAGCTATATGTGTGCAATTTTGTAATGCTTGCTGAAGTTTACAGATCAGGAAGAGCCAAGCTCTGTATGCAGCCAGGAAAGGAAATCATGAGTGGTGACATGTGACAGAAGCAGAGGATTTCAAGTTGGTGACACTCTTTCAGGTGTGCCAAGAGAGTGACCAAGCTCTCGATGGGCCACAGGTAGCCCTTTCTTGCACACCAGCCCTGCTCTGTTTGCCTCAGACCCAGCTTCTCCTCCACAAGAAGCTGCTGCCTCCTTTCCAAAGCACCCTGCCTTCAGGGCAGGGTGAGCCTGAAGGCAGCAGAAGAAGGAGCATCAGTGACACAAGGCCCTGAAGCCCTGGCAAAGGGAGAAAGCACAGGACTGAGCAGCTCTCTGTGATCCTGCAGGGCTGCACTTCAGTGTCCCCCGCATCCTGATGCCTCAGAGTCCTTAAGTGGCTAAAAACACCCCTAGGAATCCTCTTCAGAGATGTAACGCGATTAGCACCGGCCCTGCTACGAGGTTTAAAATGGACACACCAATACAGTTGACTGCCAAAACCCACCGTTGCCTTTCTGCATCTTCACACCATGGTTCCCAGGTGCCCAAAAATTCAGTACCCCCATCTCTGCTTAACCCCATTTCTTCAGATCCTCATTTCAAAGACAGAGGTCTGTGTTACCAAATCAGAGAGCAGTTTAGTTGTATTTGTCCTGTCAACTTTGTCACTCAAGTAGCCTCTGTACAAGGCTGGAAACACACATTGACATTTACACTGCCATGAAAAACACAAGGTATTGGAGTGCTTCAATGAAGAGGTAACCTTAATAGCTTTCAAAGCTGAACTAAAGCATGGGAAAAGACGACCTTTTCATTCAAATCACTTAGCTGTCAGTGCTGGCCCCAGAATTCTTCTCTCTCCTATTATTATTAAATTATTATTAATAAAAATTCTTATTAAGGAAGCAACTGCCATTCACATGGTTTTAAAAAAAAAAAAAACCAACCCACAAAAAAGCAGGGAGTATTTAAAATGCTGCTGCAACAGTAAATATCACCTCTGGCATATTTGTCCTGGAAGAACAGAGCACAATTTGGAATACCTAATTGAAATGTGCTACAGGAGATAAGGCTGGCTGCGGAGACTGACATTTAAAAGCAGGAGACACCAAACAAGACATGAAATATCACTGTTGCTGCCTCAAAGCAGAAAGCCACTTTCACAGAACTGAAGCTTTCTCCTCCTCATCCCTTCCCTCTCCCCAGCTCTGACAGACACAGCAAGCAATTAACCCCTTCCCTGATGTCACCAGTAATACCACCCCCACAAAAATATTCAGGGTTGCTACAATTTTGTGTAGTTGTTCCCTCCTGCAAATCATGCAGCCCTGCATGAAGCAGCTTGTCCTCCCTCTTCCCATTCCCACTGTGCAAAAGCTTGTTTCTTCCCCGACATGTCAAAATGTCAAATTCCAGCACCACAAGATGCTGGAAACCAGGCTCTGCTCCTGCCTAACACTGCACGGCCCCCTGTGCACCCTGATCTGCTTCTGCTTACCGGTCTCTGAGAAGAAGAGCTGGGAAGCTCCTTCACAACTGGAAGAGAATCCCTAGATGGTGCCAGAATACCAGGGCTGAGAAAAAACCTTTGGCACACAAGTGACATTATGAACTGTTTGGCTGCTCAGACTTTTGCTGCTTTTGCTGCCTTAGTCAGAAGGAGCACTTTGAGCCATCTGATCTGCTGTTGTGGGCAAGCAGCATGGGAAGTAAGTCCAGCAGATTCCATAAATGCACAGGTTACACCAACCACACTTCAAGCAAGGACTTAATTAGAAAGTTACAGTTCATTGAAAGAGCACCAATTATTTATTTCAACTACGTATTTTTTTCTATGCCAGGATAGCAAGGCAAAGATTGGGATGCATATGAGAGCCAAGCATCTTGTGCTGCTCAGTGAAACATCCCAGTGTCATCGAAGGAACAACCTTAGTTAAAAAGCTGGTTTTGAAAAAGCTGTCAGAAAGCATCCTGTGGAGTTTCTGAGCCATTAGACTGTACATGCCAGCAGACTGATCACCAGTCTTGAGCAAAATGGGAAATCCTAGCCCAAGAGAATTGAGATATTTTTAGATTCAAGATTTAGATTTTTGGTTTCAGGTTATGGACCAACACTTTCTTTCATATAGCTACAGTTGGTATCTCCTTGCTTCCCTGAAACAGGATGGCCCAAAGAAGGAGGTTCCTTTCAGTCAAAGAGAAGATACACAGTGTGGAAAGATCCACTGGTTAACCAAAGAGAGTTCACAGACCTGTTTTCCTGAAGCTATTCTAGTCACTCCCAAGCAGGCAAAGCGGCACTGCACTGCACGTACTGCCAACTGAGAAGGTTCTGCTCTACCTTATAATTATGAACATTAAACAGCTGTGCCTTTACATGAAACCAGTTTGGAGATCAGCTTGTGACATACATTCCACCCTCCCTTAATGACTTTCAGTTGCAGGATGAAGAGGGAAAAAAAAAAAAAAAGCTTTGTGAAGGTTTGTGGCTCTAAACGAACTGGTTTCTCTCCTTCTAGATAGTCACTGAGCTTAGGCTCTTTGGGGTAAGCTCTTGGCACCATTCTGCATGCAGAGCAAAGCACAAGGGACAGAGCATGACTGGAGCCAATAGGAAATAGAGCAATACAAATAAAGCATAAAAACAACAACAAATTTCATGAACATACAATCAAATGGTGAGATTTCAGATCCTACCTCATTGCTGTAACTTAAGAGGAACGGGGGTGGGAGGGGGAGCAGGGCGCAGGGGGAAGCACAAGGGAAAACATATACACAAAGTTAACAGAGGTAACAACAGAAAATCCCTGCCCCTACAAGCTAACTGTTCATCAATCAGTATTCACTCTGTGTTCTTTAAAAAAAAAACCAAAACAACAAATAAGAAACTTCTAAATACCTCATTTCACAATTAGGACTTTAAAAGAGAGTTTGCTGGAATGCATGTTGCTTTACTTTACAAAGTCTCAGAAGAGCAACCACTGATCTGTTCTGAAGAAGAGGTGCAACAGCTGTACTGCAGGCTTAGTACATTACCAATGCAGCAAGGAGAACATCTGTTCAGCTGACTGCTTACATGCACCAGTTGGAAGGACAGGACCGTCTACACTGCTCTCTGTGCTCAGCTTTGAAACATCTATCAGACCACAGGTCCATCTGCCCCAGCATTCCTGCTCCCACAGTGAGCCATAAATGGATGTCTAAGGAAGAATAAGAACAAGGCAAACAACAATAGTTCTATCCTCCCACTGTTTTCAACTCAGACTTGCTGCGCAGGGTGTCATTCCTTTGCATTTTGTAGCACACGGTGTATTTCTCTTCCATTAAAACCCTATGCCCGATTCTGGAGCAATTTTGTCCATAAAACCCAATACACAGGAACTAGCGAACTATATGGATGGACCTTCAAATAGCGCTTCAAGGTGGAAAGCTTGATATACCACATAACACAGAACAGAAACACTCAGAAGGCTCATCAACTCCTGGACCACAGCATTTCAAAGGTGCATGACAGAAATACTGCTCATATGATAGAAATATCTCTCTCATGATGCACCCCTGCCTCATAACCAATAGTCTCGCAAATGAAGGGAGGTTTCTCTTGAGATTGTCTTAACTGTATCCCAAGAAGATATGCAAGACAACTACATGCAGATCAAAGACTGCAAAGTCAGATATTGAAGGTGTGCAACTCTTTTCACAAGAGGATTTGTAATAGTGAACAAATGCCAAACATTTTGTTTTCATATTCCTCAGCAACATGGGTCACAAGTTTCCATTAAAAGCTGCCATTCGAAGCAGGCGGCCAGCTTCTCTGTATGTAAGCCAAGCCCTGCCAGAATCATCATTCTTCTCCTGCCCTCCTCCACACTCCAAACTGAAGTACTCCTGAACAAAAAATTCAGTCTCTGCTCTATGGTTAACAGCATTTGGATGTGCTGCCAGCACACAGTGGGCTATTTCAAAATCAGGGAAGGAGGATGAGGGGCAGGGCGTGCTCCACATGTCCCAGTACAATACTACATGTTTAAGATCTCTGTTAGAACACACCTTGCCAACCCCAGCTCTCTTTCAGTACCAGTTTTTGCCACCATAACCTGACACCACATGGAACACACTACAAGACTGGAAAGTCTCTCTCCAAAGACATTCAGCTCAAGATCCAAATGCAGGAATGACACTGATTACACCAGAAATCTGACACAGGACAGAAACAAAATGAGTGCAGTGGCATCAGGCAAGCCAGGAGAGAAAAATACTCCTCAGATTACCTCAAGCCATTTGCCTTGGCTGGCTCACCTACAGGAGCAGAAGTACTAGGAAGTGTGTTAGCAATCTTCTCAGAGATTCAAGCGTAGTTACACAACTGGAAGACAAGGAAGGGATGAGACTGGGGTTCAGATACATTGGCAGATTGACATAGTCCTAAACTGACTCCAGAGTAGTCATCCATCAGAAATAAGGTACAGTAGCATAGCAGGGTATGCAGGAGCCCAGGAAATGGTGAGAGAGGTGGGGAAAGAGCATATGTGCATGTGCCTGAGCACGACAGCCTGCCTATGCTTTCCCCTACCTGCAGTTAATATTACAAGCTCTTCATTTCTGCAAGTACCTAACTCATCCTGTTTGGATTTGAAAAGCCTCTAGTCCAACAGCAAAATATCACTGAAATTGCTGCTGGGGCTTTACTGAGGCACAAGTTCATATCCTCAGTACCCCAGTCCATGCTCTTGGACATCCTATAAACACAGATTCAAGTAAAATCACACCTTATTCTCTCCAATCTCTTCTATTAATCCCTCTCCTTTGTTCTTCTATTTTAAGTAAATAAGAAGCCCCCTCGCTAGTCACGTTCCCAGAAATTACTGTTATTTTATGAATGGTTTTGAAAGTGCCCACGAGGCAGGTCCTTCTACAGGAGCCTGAAGACAACCATAAGTTTTAGGTACCTGTTTGAAGTATAGCTTACTTTCTGCAGCCCCTGCTTGATTCTGCATCCCCTAGGATCACTTTAAATCAGGGTGATCTCAGCAGCTATTTCAGGCTTATGCTGCAGTGAGGCTGGTGAGAGAAATATCTCCTAGTTTTAATCTCTCTGCTAATTGTGCAGGGAAATCAGGAAAGGGTATGGGGGGCCAACACATGCACTGTGCAGTATAAACTTGTCCACCTTATTTTTCAGTAGCTTCCAGCTCTTATTTCCCCCCCCCCCTTTTTATTTTTTGGAACTGCTTATGGATGTTGGCAGGAAGGGAAGGCAAAGGGAGGAAAAAAAGATCATTTATCACAGCTATATACTTTTTTTTTTTCCCCCTCTTACTAACTGAAGTCGTCTCCAGTGAGACCATTTTAGATTGATGTGGCTCTAGAAATACACTGGACAATTAAAATGGACTCGCCAGAGCACTTTGAAGAAAGTAGCCCTCCCGGAGAGGGAGCTTCCTCTCGCCTCCAGACTTGCATCCCATCAAAGAAGTGAGCATCCCTGTATATCAAGATAGCCTAAAACAATAAGGGATTGGCTTCCATTACCCATGAATTCTCCCTGTTTCCACGTATCTGTACTCCACTCCCTAATCATCCTTACAGAGACTTCTTCTTTCAGTATGTTTGACTAGTATCAGCCCTTTCATTGCCTTCACTTCACGGGATGTTGGAGATTCTCCCAGCTGTGCAGAGCCATTTTAGGTCCACGCAAAGCACACCCTAGCAAATTAGCTTTAAGTGCATTCAGTGAATCACTACGGGAGACCACTAATAGAAACAGTGCAACTGAGGAAGGAGGGGAATTAGGGAACTACCAGGCACTCCACAGGAAGCATGGAAGTCCTGTAATATCAGACAGAAGGGACCAGGGGAAGCCACAAGGGGAGACTAAGAAACAATTGATAGGGATGGTGGGTTTTTGTTGGATTTGTTTGGGTTTTTTTTAATAATATGGGATAAGCATCAAAGCAAGCATATTTCTGAGTGAATCAACCTCACCATTAAAGTGTACCGATTGTCCATCTCTTGCAGCCAGCAGCTCCAAAGCAACTAGTAAGCAGAGGTCAGCACCACTATGAGGTTGCACCACACCGTTATTTGAGGGAATAAGTGGTAGGATTGGCTTTCCGTTCTCTCCTACTGAAAGGCTAAGAAGCATCAAGAAAGAATCAACAGACCTGAGACAGCCATGGCATTAAGTCTCTTCCAGCATGAGATGACCTTTCAGAAAAATAAATCGGAAACACTGATAGTCACTGAACACAAATGCAATTACATGGTGCTGCCAGTCAGAACAAATACACGACCACACTGTATGGCAGCCACAGCAGCAGGTGAAGCAGAACTGACCCAGCCCAGGAGGCTAGGCCTTAACCAGCAACTTCAGAGCTCTTACTGTCATCCAGGCTTTTCTTCCACTCCAGATGACTCAGTGCAAGTTTTCTGATATTCTAGGGATGTTCCTGTCTTCACCTTTAAGCTGGCCTTGTTTATTGTAGGATGTCTTTTTTTGCACTGGGTTATGCCTATGGGTTCGCTTTTGCATACCAAGCTGTGCCTGTTAGCATATTATCACACTAAGGCTCAGGAATGCCTTAGCTCCTTACTGGGGATGAGGGAGGATTTGTTTAAGGACAGAAAGGGTGACAAAGCTCATGCCCAGTTCTCACCACCTTCTATCCTCTTTAATACATAGCCATCATTGTGCCGTCTGTGACATCCAGTTTGGCCTGGGCCTGCCTTTTACCAGGAGACCGAGAACAGCAGCAAGTAAAACAACATGAGGACAGCAGCTGTCTGAGGAACTTTCCTACATCTCCACCCCCATGGAGCTGCTAAGTAAACACCAGCTCATGCAGTCGTGACTGCCAAGCTTAGCAGGTTATTCCTCCTCCTCCCTCAGCAGCCCCCTTCCCAATATCTTCCTGTCTACAGGAAGAAGATTTGCAAGTGAAGCTTTGGCCGCTCATCACGTATCATTCCCCTGCACCTCACACTTCTTTGTGAAGTCTGGGGGCAAACAGGGTCCTCCTCCTGCCCTCAGCCTCTCTCCACCTCTCCCTCCTCACCATCACCTTTTTCACCAGCATTTTAGTCTCAGCAGTGTCTGTCAGTGAGCCAAAGCTCACTGAAGTTAGTGAACAATTGAGACAGTTCAACAAATTCAGAGATTCTTTAAAGGAAGGGAGACTTAGGCAATAGAGCTCACCACCGTCCCAGCTGAAGTCTGACAAGCAGTTTGTACAACCATGGCCTTCCTCTAAAGGCCAGGACGGGGTGTTAGGAAACATGCCTTCTATTCCTGGCTTGGCTGAAGACATACACGATGACAGACAAGCCATTTAACCTCTCCCTATTTGCTTTTCCTGCCTGAATAACACTAAAAAAAAAAAAAAAGTGATCAGCTATGACTTTGTGACTCGGCTGTATCCAGAGGACAGCTAGAGGTTCATGGGAGCAGTGGGCACAGAAGGCCAGTCCTTAGCCTTATTGCTGGAGACAATACAGTGATTCATGCATCAGCCAGCTCATCACCAGAGAGACCCTCCCTAAGTCACTGAAGTCTTTACAGTGCTCCAAACAGCTGCAGATGAAGGACAACTAAGAACTCTTCTGCATGCCATTGTAGGGTTTCCAATCTTGTTTCTCACCAATAGATCTTTCCTAGGTCTGTAAAGCTCTAATGAACACTGTCAGACTAAGCTGTACTGGGTGAGCTACTAGCAGTGCAGCCGGACAAACTGGACCAAATGGCTTCCAGTAATGAGCCTTCTAGCCATCAGAGGAGAAGGTCTCCAGTAAAAGTTAGGAACTTCATAGAAACCCTGAGGTGAAGGTTCAGGCCTGTCCCCACAGGTTTTGCTGACTTGACCGCCCAAAATAATAAACCAGATGGAAGCTCTGATTTTATAGGACAAAAGTAGTGCGTGAAAGTGAACAGTGGAGACAAAGCAGTGTGGCAGGGAAGGGAGATAACTCATGGGATGATGTTCAAAGGAGGACTCCAGGCTGAATAGGAGGAAGAGTTGCCAGAATCCTTGGTATAGAGGGAGCAGAGCATGTAATGAATACAGGAAGATATCCGAGCACAACAAGGAATGGGGCAATGAAATGAAGAACAATCTTCCTCTGAAAGGACAGTGCCTTTCAGAGTCAAGCACTTATGATCTGCTTAAGAAAAAGAACAGTTTCACATCCATTCAAGTACCTATGCCTCTCTCCAGGGCTGGGCACAGGTTCACTCATGACGCAGCTCCAGCTGGGTCTGGTTGCCCAGGCCAGTACCCAGAGCAGAACTCAGCAGAAAGGTGAGAAAGGATTTTTCAGATCTCTTCTCTATAATTAGCATTATATGATCTTCTTAGCAAGAAGAAAATGGTAGATGAATCTCTAATACTTTTTCGTAATATTGGGAGTAGAAGTGGTGACTAAAATCCCAGCCTTTCCAGTGAGCAATATACCCATAAAAATTCTTTGCAGCCCTATTCAAGAAGATCAGAGCACCTACCAGTTAAGTCTGTACAATTATTATATTTGTATTTCATAGAAAGGGTAGTATAAAGCTACAAAGGAATGCGCATAGTACAAACATTTCTAAAGACTAGGTGCTCAAACTCAGAAATCTAAATAATTTTCAAAGGTCATCAATAAGCAAAGCTCCAGATGCTCTTAAACTCTGAAAATGCAGCTATCATCATGGCTGCCTACTTACAGAATAGCAGCACCAAAAAAAATCCTGCTAACAGCCTCTAACTTGCCTCTACTTCTTTTCCCATATTACCAAGTAGAGCGTCTACAGGACACTTAACTTCAAAGAGGCTGAGATAGTACATAGGGCTCATTTAGCCTATGTAGGAGGGGAAAAGAAGTTACTTTTCAATTAAATGATAAGACAAACATTTCAAGGAATCAACTCTTTTTTCCTTAAATTATAGCCCTAATTCAGTCATTACACATAATTATTAAATTTGCTCAAAATTATTAGATAGGCTTTACTTATAAAAGAGAAATAAATGGGGCTACCAATGCTTGCATGTATCATTTAAAATAAAGACCAAAAGTTCTTCTGGGTGTGCAAGCCTGTTTGTGGGTGCATGTGCACACATACCCATTTCAGAGGGTTACATTTTTCAACACACTGAAGAGCTAATGGCAGATGCCAGCTAAGCGTACCTGAGGTTTTGATTGGTGCTATTCACAAGGACCATGTTGGGTAATCTAGTATACATATTTGTGTTTAATTAAAAAACAAAAACAAAACCAACACACCAACAAACAAGGAGAATTTGGAGCAATAAGAGAGTTATTTTTGATAGGCAAGATCAGCAGTGCTACAGGCAATGCAACAGCACTGCAAAATGCTCTGGATAGGACAGACTACAGGGAAGTTTGGAGAACTGATCAGAGTTATTTCCTGTCAGTAAAAATAGACAGTGAAAAGGTCTTCCACTATGAACTCTACCACTAGGACATATGCAGTAACATATATATTCCCCTTATTAGAAACTATTTGCTTCACTAGTGGTAACAACTTTCACATTTGAAAGGTGTAATCTTAAGCATGTGGGAAATTTTATTTCTTAATTATCAGGAAAAATAAATCCATTTCAAAATTCACTTTTTCCTCCTCTACCTCTACTCCACTCAAATATGATGTACTTCAATGTGAAATATGATGTACTTCAACATGATTTTTATGAAAGAAATAAAAAGAACAGCTGAAGAAGGATGCTTGCTGTGGAAAGCAGTAAGCTTTTCAGGTCTTACGAAACCAACAGACTCTTACATATTCACTAGTATACTTATCGTAAGTATTTATAACTACATAGAGAGCTGCTCCTAGATACTCCTAAGGATCTCAAAGCAATCATTAAACATTACATAGCCATCTTGTAAAGTGATGGTTATTCCTGTTTTTGGAGAGACACAGAAGGTTGAAGCAACAGAAGCTGTACAACGGGCCAGCAGCTGCGTTGGGGGACAGACAGCACAGGAAGACCGACAGCCACTGTGGCTGGAAGCAGGGCTGTCTAGCTGTCAGAGGAGGCGACTGGCCTGGCATTTTGAAGCCCCAACACCAACATGCACCAAATTAAGCAAGCTATTCACCTACTGCAAAAACTGCAGAGATTGCTGACAACTCAGAGTGTGATAATCCTTGTTTATTCAGCAAGGCCACTTAACTGGAAGGGGTAACACACCAAGGGCTCACCACAATTAACCGACACATTAATTGACAAAACATTGCCTCTGGCTTGCTTGCTGTCGGATACTGATGGTCCTCACGGACTCCTTGGCTGCCTGCTAGCCATCGACACAACATCCTGCTGCAGCTCACAGGCTGTCCTGGGGAGACAGCACTTTGCAGGAGGATTCACCAGAGAACCTGCTTGTGTAACTTCACTGTTTCATCCCGTCTGTCATCAAATATCACATCTAGCCCAGGACTTCTGCAGAGGGAAAGCAGCAGGCTCCATTTGGAGCTCTGGGAAGGCAAAATGGAGGCTCTACGGCAGCTAGGGACTGAAGGAGAATATTAAACGCTCCACGCCTAATCGAGCATCTTTTCAAATTAGTCTGACTGCCTTATTTGCTCTATTCAGACAGAACAAAGAGCTGAAATGTTACAAAGCATCTGCAGCACTCGAGCCCAACAGGCACCCTCCCCCTCCCCCTCCTGCCAAGCTAGGCCATCACTCTGTAATAATCGTGCAGAAAGCAAACGCAGGCAGAATGGGGTATGAGCACCTCTCTGCTAATCTTCCGCCACACGGTGCTGGTAACATCCCTCACCACATGCCAGTTTCCAGCAGAACCACTCCAACCACAACAGCTTTCTGTGGCTGCGATCCTTTATATATAAGGCTTTCAATTCAAAAAAATAAGGCTTCCCTTTTTAATCAAGAACTAGTAAAATATATCTCACCAGATAAACCACCTGTAATTATAAGACACACAAGACTCATTTTTAAATCAAAATTGGAAAAAATGTGTTAAATGCACAGGGGTGGTTTGACTCAATTCAAGGATAAATCAGTAAAAATCTACAGCTCATGATACACAGAGGGCCAGAGGCTGGAATTATCTCATAGGCCCTTTGTAGCTTTAAATTAATAATTTTATAAAACACTTTTTCTCTGACATTTCACCTTTCCAACCTACATGCATGCACACTGCTCACCCCATCTAGTCAACGTATGCCTGTGCCCAAATTAAACCATGGAAACTACTGATATGAAACAAATGCATAAACAGCACTCTCTGCTCTGCCCCATCGCTGTGCACATTTCTCCCAGCCCCAGCTGGTTCACCAAAACATGAGCACTGGCACTTACAGGCAGGTATCCAGTATAAACTGAAGCTAGCGTTTTCCACAGAGCAGCCATAAGAAACTTTCTTGCAAACAGGGCAGGAAAGTGTAACAAGTTCAGAGCAAGCACGGTTTAATTAGGGCAGTACGAGCCATTGCAGTTTATTTCAACACCCCGATCACTCCAGAATTCCCCTGCAGAGCAGCGAGGCTTGCAGCAGACAGTCCTCTCCCCTGTGGGATGTTTTGCAATAAGAAAGAAGAAACAGAAGAAAGCGCACATGGCAGAAGGGCCCAAGCATGAAAGGAAGGAGAGACTCCTTTGGAATACCAAACTGAATTTGGGAAGGTAGTTTTCAAATCAGAGCTCCCTTTCCACCACCTAAATATAACCTAGAAAGCAGGTCATTAGCCTCTGCTATCCATCTGATACCAAACGCCATGAGCTTCAGCAGTGAGGAAAAAGTAGCACTGGCATCAGTGATCAATCCATTAAAGGATGTGTCCCCCATTTTTCATTCACCTCAGATCCAAAGAAACACCTTTAAGAAAAGCCTGCTGATAAGCTCAGCAAGACACAGACAGGGTAAGCCAAGGTGTGGCTCTGATGTGCTTCTTCATTACCCGTGCCACTGATCCCTCACGACACCAACACACTCCAAAATTCCCTCTCCTTCCAGCCCACCACCTTCCCCACACTGCTTTGGAAACCCTTTGTCTTTGTTTTTAACTTGCTTGAATTAAACATTCCCCAGTCCTGCTGGAAAAAGAAAGGCAGGAAGGACTATGAATGTCTGACTAGTTTAGAAAAACTAGTGTTGATTTAGACAACATCAGGTGTCTATGTAAGGCAGAGCTGTTTGTTTATATCCTGCACACTGCTTGTTACCCATCTTAACAGCATCCCGTATTACTGCCTGCACTGGAAGAGCCTCAAGGCCTCTACAGTGTACCAACCCTTTGTCTTAAGAGTTGCCACATGCTTTCTCTAACTGTGGTAGACTAAGAATTCAAGATCTTGCACTGATCTGTTCACAGCTTTTGTTCAGTCACCTTGAAAACAGCTGCTGTGTAAGTGTTGCCATGGTTTACTTACAACTAAAGCACTTTCCTCTCCTTTAGAGTTTTCCTCTTAAAAAAATTAGAATAAGTATTTAACATAAAACAATCCTGGAAAGGTACACGTTTTGAAAGATAAAGTTTCAGCGCCTGCTGTTAGTTGACGCATTCAGAAAGACTTACTCTTTCAAAACCATGTTTTGAAACGTGGTTTGTGAAGGAACTGAGGCAAGATGTCTTCTGATGAAGACTCTTTGAGCCCACCAGATACCAATGTCTCCACTTTCTGGGCTTGCAGTAACAGTTGCCTGTCTTCTCAGAGGAATAAGTTGAGGGCTAAGTTGACTTAGTGAATATTTTTGAGTGGTAATTCATATGAAATGACTATTTCAATTTTAGAAATAGATAGGAGAGATGACCATACGACCCAAGCAATGTTTTCCAGAAATAAAGGCTTTGATAGTTTCACATCATGAAGTACATGCTAAGGAGGACCCTCAATCTCATTTCAAGTTAATCTAAGGTATATGAGAATCATTTCCAGAGAAGAATCCCACTTCGAAATAACATCCACCTCCCTAAGCTTACATTAAATCTTGGGAAATCAGACATAATATAAAGTAGTAAGCTACTGTTGTTGTTGCACTATAAAATTTTGCATCTGTAAGACTGCTCTGTCATCTCAGTAAACAGAATAACATCCAGAAAAAATTACAACAATCTCATCCTTTCTTGTTTGTGGTCCCTGAAGTCCACTGCTAACACGTCTGAAGTTCTCCTAGGCTCTTCCTCACCTTCTCGTGAGGCAAGAGAGAGTGACCAAATACAGCAGAATGTATATCCAAAAAAGAAAATCCTGTAAGAGTTTTGAATCCTCTGTTATTCACATTAACTTATCCCCTCAGCAGTAAGACAGCATTCAGTTCCCACTGATCTGACCTGCAGTCCCTCCCCATTCATGATACGTAGCTCTTCATTGAATAAAAGACCTACTAAAACTGATTTATCCTTTACTGCCTTCTGTTTGGTTAGTCTTGGTCCCATTAGGTTTGTTACAAGAAATACCTCAAGCTGCTTCCCAAATTCGAACACACAAGGCTGTCAAAAGAGACTGACTGTGTTGTCAAACCTATCAATATATTAGTTACAGCAGTGAGTCGCAGCAGCTTTTGCAAGAACCAAATCGCATAGCAGGTCATCAAGATTAGTTCAGACTTCTCATGGGCCTCACTATATTATCACTAGATGTAGAGCTATAAATCAGTTTGAGCAGTCACTGTATTTTCAAAGCTGTAAGAAAGATAAGCAAGGGTGACTGAGTTCACAAGGCAGAAACAAATAGCCCTTCTTTAGCCCCGTCAACCTTCCTACATACCCTTGCCCCAGAGTACCTAGCCCAAAGACTGGCATTCTGAGCTGAACCCTCCCTTGTTCACCACCTGAAGTCTTTTGAATAGTCAGCTTCCAAGCTTCCACCACTGCCACATGCACATGCAGCTCTACAATGTAAGAGTTAATTCCCTCGCATCAGCCACAGACTGAAGGACTTCCTAAGGCTGCTCTCTGGAGATCCAGATTCACTCCTGGGACCAGTGCTTCAGCTCACATGCCTGGCTTGCACAAAACAGCCTCTGTTCATGGGTTTCTCCTGCTCCCGACACATGCCGGGGGCAACCAAGGCTATAACAATTTACAGATAATGTTCATGTTTTGTATCCCATTTTTGCCCCCTGTGAAGAGTCCCTCAGACAGCAACACCACACAGGGCTGTATGACAAACATTTCTTCAGCAACAGTGTCCTTTCCTTTCCTCAGCAAAGTGCCAGAGGCTTTTAGAAGAGCAAGCACAAAGGAGCAGAGAAGAGGTTCTGCTGATATCGAGTCCCCAGGACCCCCCCTGTGCTGAGGAAGGAGATCAATACTTGACCTCCTCCCTCCAACACTTGGCTGGAGGCCAGGAGTGTTGGACAGAAAGTATACTAGAAAGTGTAATATAGCCTGCCTTGGTTTTATACTCTCCTACAGACATCCACTTTTAGGTGCTGTAGGAGATCGGATACTTGCTCTGAGCCAGTATGGCCACTCATGTTCATCTCATGATTGGCAGCTGCCATCAACTTCTTTCCTCTTTTAGGAAAGCCTGATGCAATTCCTCACCTGAAGCAGCAAGCACAAATGGGAGCACTGCAACTCTCCTTGTTCTGACCTGGGCCACTGAAATGACTGAAATATTGATCCTGGCTTTTCTGGCAAACTGTGACAGGAACATTAGAACACTAGCTCTGTAAGAGCCTGAAGCTGAAAACAGACGATGACTTCAGTATTGCAGGAAAATCCAGCAAGTGTTTGGGAATTCTATGAGCATCTTCAGTTCCTATCAGTTCAGTGTGGGGCACTGTACCATTTGTCACATTGAAGGAAACACAATGCTCCTGTAACTGGGCAGGCAGCACTTCCTCATTCCCTTAGCCTCAAAGTAGCAGAGATCTTTGCTCTCCAGCTCTCTACTTTCTATCTCCATTAAATAGCTTTTTAAGGTGGGTGGTCTTGTTTCAGCCATTCTCATTAAGCTGTGTAAATACTCAGTCTGGCCAACTGCTGCTTTCATGGCTGTTCCAGCTGGTCACAAAAACTGACATAAAAAAAGCAAACCAAAAGAAATTCTTTCCTATCTGTGCAGGAATTTAAGCTTATGAATAACACACAAATGCATGAAATAACACCCCTCTAAGTCTCCTGTCATAAGCATATATACCTACGTGTGCTGACAAATACATTCTTCCACAAACAGCTGCACATTCATGCAAACTTATCATGAAATCACCCATCCACACATTGACAGGTTTACTCTCACATTTGCACAAAACTTCACTTCCACGTTGTATCACAAACCCCAACTCATAAATTTACACAAGCAGTGATGGAGACATGCCCTCAAACACTAATTCTGCCACTTCCCTTCTCTTTTTCCTCAGCCAAACAGGCACAGGCACATGCAATTTCCATACACATCCCTAAAGATCCTTCTGAGCTACAGCCACTGTGCAAATTTCAGCCACTCTGTGTATGTCCTGAAATGAACCAAAAGGCAATGCCAAACACTGAGAAAGCAATGAGCATAGCTGTTAAAAAGATATTCAAATACATGTATTCTCTTATAATCATAGTCATTCTTAACTCAGAAAAGACAGAAATCTGCAGAAGAACCAAAGCTAAGTAGGAACCTTGTTAAAACAGTGATGACAACAGACTGGCTTGTAGTAGAGCTCTTGGGTTGGAAGGAGTCAGTAAGAACATTGCTCAGGATTCAGCTTTAGAGCACATCTCACTTAATACTTACATTAATCTGACTAGGCACAGGACAGGAATATGCTAAACAAATTTACTGACATTCAGGTAGGAGGTACTATTAATACAAAGGAGGACCGGAATATCATAAGCATGGGCTGGATCATTCAGGACTGGAATAACAGAAATGGCATGCAATGTAATACTGTGCTACTTTTTGACAATGACATGCCATAGCCACATCCCTTCTAGATATCTTGTCAGCAGCAACGACAGTTCTCGAGACAAGCCTGGCAGGCTGCATTCCCTCCGTAGCCACCGTCCCCTAGACACTAAAGTTCTCTCTGGCCATCAGCGAGGATGCCTGCCACTGGAGTATTCCAGGCTTTCCAACATGCTAAAATTGGTAGTTTCTGTAGCAACTTCACCCCAAAACCTGTAGCTTCATCATGCCTTCATAGCTGAAAACATAACTATGCTGAAGAAGAAATAAAGAGCAAGCAAGTTTCCCTTTACAAGTTCCACAGAAGTCACATCAATCTACCACAGTGAAGCTGGGTGCTTTTTCTTCCCCTTGTTTTATAGGGGCACAGATAAAAAAGCCTCTGATAGCAGACACTGTAATCAAAAGCTTATGATCACCCCAAAAAAGGCTTCATTTCTTTTGCCATTCAGATAGAATTTGTGCTTTTTCTGCTAGCTTCTTGCTGGTGCCCAGTCTCAGAGAAGAAAATGTTCTCAGTGCTCCTCTGACAAGTGTCAGTCAGCACCAGGCCCTTTCATCTCCCCCTGCACCAAGGGGATGGTACCAGTCTCACCACCTCCAAACCACTGGAGGAATGCACGTGCCAAAGAGCTGCATTACATTAAGGATGGAAAAGCCCAGGATAGCTTCCTAGTTATGCTGGCTGGTCCCCAAGTCCTGACAACTCCCAAGTCCATCACCTCACTTCCACGCTGTCCCTGTAGACCAGGATGCTGGAGCCCATGGCCATGGACCAGGCGGTAGGGTGTCACCCCCAGAGCAGGCGAAGTGACAGGGGCCTGCTGGGTGAACTGGAGAGCCTGATAATGCACAAGGACAGAAGGACCATGGGAGCTCAGCGCTGCAGGCTATCCAGCAGGCCTCAGGCTGGGGAACCCATGGAGGCCCACAACATCAGTCCTTCAGGGGCCACACCAGCCCAGCCAGGTACAGCATAGCACCGATGAGACAACCCAGCATTGAGGGCACTGCGCAAGAAATAGTTATCTTCTTTGCCTACGCACCACTGAACTCTTAAACCCTCCAGTACCAAGAGCAGGCACCATGAGCTACTGTCACCATGTTACACACCTGGGGGAACTGAGGCAACGGTTCAATAAGTGATCACCTACAGCAAGAAAAAAAAAAAAAAAAAGGCACCTGGACAGAAACAGCCCCTTCTCTCGCTCTGACCACGCACATCAGTGCTTTAGTCAGAAATCTCTCTTCGACAGGTGATTTGTCAAACAGCAGCTCCAATAATTTCTCTGGTATCTGGCCTGTATTTATTTTTGCGCACACTAGACCTCCTCCTTAGAACATCCTTCTTTGTTTCTGAGCATCCTTCCTCTGGCCTGTGTGTCACAGGGGCCTCCTATTGTACTTCTGCATGCCATCCACAGGCAAAGGCATTCCTCCTGCTTCTCTAAGCAGCTCCAGACAGCACTCTGCTCGTCCTCCATGCAGTCCTGCACCATGCTGATTCTCGCCAGCATCAGGATTCAAAGGCAGCAGAATGGGAAGAGGCAACCCTGGAACCACAGAGACAGTCCTCATTTCATATCATGACAGAGGGCCTGAGAGAAACTAATCTGAAGAAGAGGGTAGGCAGGAAGGGAAGAAACAATGGTTCTTCCATTTGATTACATTTCGGAGACAAGGACTTTTTTTTTTAATTCCCCTCTTTCTCAAATATATAGAAGACCAAAAAGGATAATCTGGAGCTGGGAGCTCTTTGAAAACCAAAGGAACTGCAAAAGAAATTAAAATGAGTTCAATATTTATACAGTTCAGCTCTAATTAAATTAACAGGCCCGCAGATGTGCTGGGGAGATCAGCAACCTACCTCCTTCCCCGAACCCTCTTATTCTTTGTTATCACTGCAAAATTTGTAGTTAATTACCAACACAACTGCGGCTTCATTTAAAAAGAAAAAGGAAAATCAGGAAAAAGACCAAGCAACAAATAGAATTAATAATACCTTGCAAGGAAAAGAAAGTAAAATAAGAGTTCAACCATCCTTCCCAGCATGGGTGTCACCAGGTAAATATCTGAGAGCAGCATTCACCTTTACAAACCGCCCCCCCCCCCCTCCAGTTCCTACTCTCTCTGGGAGCTGCTGAAACAGGATCACTGTGCAATCTCTGATAAATCAGGGAATTTCTACAGTTATATTCAGTATCTGCAATCAAATCTCTCTTCCAACCATCCCCCCGAACAGGCAGTTCTATCCCAAGTGGGAGTGACCTATCTGGACAACTCAGTGTTGCAAACCCTCACTCTGCAACTCTCTGCCATCTACTTGAAACTGCAACCCTGAGATAGGCACTAACCCTCCCACAGATGTACAGAAAGAGTTGAGTGTCAAAGGGTGGATTTGCTGCATTTGGACATTATTAGATTCCTCACTGTGGGGAGAAAACCAGGTTCCCAAGTACTGCCCACTGACTGTTCTAAACACTAAACTGTAGTGCCACGTTTACTCTTGTATGCTTGCTTGCTCTCACTCTTCTCCCAAACATCATGAATATTTAATTACTTCAAGCAGAGAAGAAAGTCTTCAGTAATGGGCAGAAAGAGTTATACCTTCCATTGCAAAATTATCTGCTGGCTACAGCAGACCGAGAAATGCTACATAACCAGTGGCTCCCACAGGCAGGACATGTGCTGCAGCCACCACGATGCCAGACTAAAAGGGAGGCTCCCATTGTTTCCATGTGCAGTCTGGTACTGTACTCCTGAGAATCACTATTAGCTTAAGTGATTATGGATCCCAACAGACACAAGCTAGACACTGGTGCTGAGCAGCACTGTCAAGAGAAATAACTCTACACAGAGCTTTAGACACTTCAGGAAACAGAAAACACAGCAGCCTAATGACCTCCAGCATCAGGCGGGGGGGGGGGGGGGGGGGGGCGGGAACCAACAACAAAAACCCAAAAACCCCAACAACAAAAGGTCTTGGAAGATCTAGTGAGGATTTGAGCACCTGAGAGGCAGTTAGATGGCACCAGGTCACATAATTTTCTTTTGTGGATATAGATCAACGTCTTATTTGCTGATGTTTATCACAAAGCTCCCAAATAATTTTATAAGACTACATAGGAACTCCTGGATGTATCTCCAAAGAGAGGCACGTATGGAATTTTTTGTACCCAAGATTCCAGACACCCCTTAATGTAAAGCAAGGATACATACAACTTGTGCCAGTGCCCAAGTCCTCCACAGTACAATGCATTACACCTTCCTGTGTCTCACTTGCTCTCACCCTGGGGTTGAGAGAGAAGTAGTCCCTTGATACAGCATTACAGGGAATTCCCAGAACAACACTTTGTGTAAGGCTAACCTGCAATAGAGAGGCTCGCTCCTTACCCCCAGCTGAAAAGAAGTGATATGCTCAAATTCATACAGACAGTTACAGGCAAAATCAGGAATACAGCTAATATCTTTCAACCCCTGTTCTGTCAATCAGAGACAATCTCTTTTTGCACCTTCCCTCCTGCCTTTTTCTGACCCAAAATACCTATCTGCATCTTGAGTGCAAAAAAATATCTGGACCACCTACTTGCCATGGATGCTGATGTGCCACAAGTAACATCTTAGTTGTGCACAAAATTTCTTCACCCCTACAGTTTTAATTCAAGAAGGTATAAAACTACCTTGCAGGGAGAAGGAGGGAAATAAGAAAGCCTTGCAAATTTTTACTTACGATACCAGTTACTTTAGATCTTCCCCTTTTAACTCCACCTCTAGAGCTTGCGGCTATTTCCCTGGCACTAGCAAATAACACGTCCACCACATCAGATCTCAAAATGCTACTTGGACCACGCCACAGGCCTCTGTGCTGTATAAGAGGGCAGAGAAGGAATTTTCCTATACCATCATCCTCAGAAAAGAATCAAGGTACACGGAGGATACAAAAGACAAAAGAAAGACTTCAAGCACAAGTAATAAAGAAAATATTGGGGGAATAAGATTCAGGGACAAGAACAAAGTTCAGCATTCTTCCACTGTCCATGTATGTTAGGAAACAAAAGATAGCCTTTTGATCAGCTCCAAACTAAACTAGCTACTCTCAAATTCCCCCAAAAGTATAACTAGCGCTTGTTACCAAAGCCTTTCTACACTGTCCATCAGACCTAAAAGGTCCAGAGGACCAGGCACTACCCAGAGAACTTCCAAACAGCACAAACATGATAAAAAGAGAGGGAACAAAATAAAAAAGAAGGGATCTGAAAGAAAAAGAAATTAGGAAAACCTCTCAAGCATAATTAGAAGAAAGAGGCCAAGGGTAGAAAGAGAAGCAGAAAAGGGAGGAGAATTTAAGAACAGAAACTTCTGGAGACAGGGTGGATTTCTAGATCTCACACCCTTTACAACAGTACAGCACGGGGAGACTGCTTTCTGCCTTGCTCATAAAGGCTCCCAGCCCAACTCTTTGCTGATCTCTTCTTTTTGCTTTGACTGTTTCTTTTCACCAAAGATCTTGTTTTCCTTCTTGTCATCATTGTGGGCTTTTTTCCCCCCTTTCTCCCTCAGAGCAGCTGTCACATTTACTCAGGTCTCATGAACCGCTGTGCTGCGGGTGTGTGTGATTAATTATACTGTTAGCCTTCATTAAGTCAGTGGATTGGCAGTCCAGCAGAGAGGCAGCAGGACCAGAAGGAGAAGCTATTGAGAGCCAGCAGGATCTATGTCCCGCAGTTTGTGTATATGTTGGGCATGCGAGGCTTTTGTCCTCAAAAAATCGCAATATCTGAGTGGGTTTTGTATTCTTTGACAAACCACAAAACGTCTGCCTCATTGCATGCAAAGCTCAGTTAAAAGAAACCCAGAAACCAAAACACAAACACAAGGTCCGGGAACATTTTACTACCCCAAATAGCTTGCTGCTGTAGCCTACCCCATTTTGTGCAGTGGAGACATATACAGATCAGTCTACTGACAATGGCTTTGGTCCTCATGCAACTCCTTAGAGTTAAACCGTTCCCAGAAGGTGCTGACTGCTTTCCTCCAGGATCACCAACTGTCGAGAAAAGCATACAATTAAAATGCTTCTCATCCATACTTTGCAGAAAGAACGTGTTTGGTCTTCCATGCTCCCCTGCCTGGGGAAGTGGGCTTTATGGGAGGCATAAGAGACTCCGTTCTGTTTGTGGCATGGAATTAGCCTCTCCCATGCAAAATCATGGGACATGTTCTCTGATGCTCAAAGATCAAGGAGAAACTCTTGTTTCTATTCAAACTGCAGGTTTGTCTCAGCTGTTTCTACCTGGCCTGATTTTACCCTGTTACTGAGACTGAGTTGTAAACACCTTATAGGGTATGATAGTTACAGCCTAATATCTCCAGGAGTCTGCTAATAACTCTTTACTCTGCACAACCAGGAGGCATACAGTTCCTAAAAGTTATGACATGTCCCTGTTCTCTTTGGAGGGGTTCAGTACAGATGCTGTTGGAGTTTCCCCTAAAAAGCTCTCCAGCTCAAAACACAGAAGTTCTGTTTTTTACATGATGATATTGTGTTTTACTAGTCATTGATGATTCTCTCTGCAGGAGAATTTCAGTTTGGAAATAGGGTAGTTCAACCACTCTAGTTACATCATGTGGTTTAATAAACAGAAAAGCCTAAACCAAACCAATTCTCTCCAAAGCTGTTATTTTAGTTCTAGTCACCACTGCAGGAGCAGGGGGGTTGGTGGTGGAATCAAACCCCTAATGATCCATCACACTTACAGCTCATTCTTCACAGTTTCAAATCTCCAATATTTGGTTTACCACAAACATAAATTTTGTTATATTGCAGACGCAACTAAGAGTGCCACAACTCCCACTGCCAGTGCTGCACCAAATCCAGATGACTCAAGGTAATAGCCAAGGCATGTCTTAAATGACTTCAGACTAGACTCAAGGACCCCAGAATAAGCAGAATCCACTAACCCCATTTGGGCAAAAGGATACCAGACAGCTCTCTAGGGAAGGGGCAAAAGTGACTCCAACATGGGAAGCTTCAACAGATTGTTTGAGAGACAGAGAGATCAGATAAAAGTCCAGTAGAGCAGATGCCGTAAGAGGATTAAAGCAAGCGGATTAGAAGCCTTGAGAATGCAAAGATCATCAGACTCACGATTCCTCTTTAAACATAATCAGGAACAAGTATCCCAACTCCCCCTCCCTACTACCAATACTCCACGTCCTTATTTCCTCCCTCCCTTCTCTTCCCTTTCTCAGTATTTCTCTCTCAACCATTTTATGTTCCCAAGAGGTGATTAATGTCATGTGATGGACCTGCATGAAGCCAAGTAGGGGAAGTTTCTAGAAATGTGGCAGGGTCCTCTTAGGCTAGAAAAAGCAGGAGGACTATGGAGCTGGACAAGGACATACCAAAACCCTCAGGTCCTGGTAGAAGCTGCACTCAGGTGGGTGACAAGCAGGAATGCCAGATGCCAGGGAGAATGCAGGTCCCAAACGGATGAGGCTACTGCCAAGAACAGAAACATAACTGTTTTTCCAAGCACGCTACTGTCCAAAAACCTGTTCCCATGACAGTTCCACCTGTTTGTTATACTCCCTTCATCTCTCCTTCAAGTCATTTAGAGATGGCTGAAGAGCCCACCAGCATCCACTGAAGAACTCTCATCAAGTTATACAATACTCTTCTTCACTCCCCTACCTTGATCTGTCCAGTTGGACTGTACTGTCCTTACATACTGAAAGCACTTATGCACAGGATTTTTCCAATAGTCTTCTAAGTGGGTTTACAGCTGTAAGTGTAGGGAAAAGATCAATATATACTGAGCACCAGCACTGGGAAGCTATGAAATGTATCCACAAAGTATGCATGTTTGGCATTTAACTTATCAATACAAACCCGCAGGCATCCAAAATCACAGCATGAAACGTTATGCTATTCATAGCACCAGCCACACTATGGATAACACAGAGTTTAAGTGAACAACTGTGCATATCCTATAAGCTGAAATAAACTTAAACATAGTATTTTACCAAACAATTATGAATCAACTCATAACAGACAAAGTTTGTATGTCATTCACGTGCTGTAAAAATGGCTGAATTAATCAAATAATTTGATGCACTATATAACAATCCATCCAATTCCACTCAGAGTAAATGATTCTACCATCAGTTTTACAGGGCCCACAAAAAAAACAGGATAGAAGCGCTGGCTGTTGAAATGAACCATAAAGTCAACCTACATTGACTCAATAAATGTAAACAGGCACATGCACATGGATGGCAAATCACCTCTAGCTAATGCCACAGGTGGCAGACCTCCTACATGCTAAGCCATAAGCTCTGGAAGGGGACGTTTCCATCTTCTGGAGGGCACTTGGGTTTAGACACACCATACTTAGCTCTGGGTATCGCCTCTAAACTTCTCATGACACCTCCTTATCCTTTCCAAACTGATCTGCAGTTCAGGTCACGTATGGTCCTCCTGATGGTGTACCCTCTGGGACACTGTCTCTCCACCTTCTCTCCTAAAGCCTGCTTTTTGTGCTTTGTGTTTAAAAGCAAATACAAGCAGATCTTTGGATGTTCAGTGTAGAGGCTACAGTTTAGCTGAAGTCATAAATCACCACCAAACCTTTCTTCTGCGGACAGAGCACTTAAGTGCCAAATGCAAAAAGCGACTTTGCCCAGGATCAGCAGCAACGGCCACCGAACCCCAGAACTGCCTGTAGGATCCATCCCCAGATTTACTCTCACCAAATTGACACTGAGAACATAAATTATTAGTCCCAGTAAATGAAATCCAAGTATCAGGCTGTGAGGAGGAGGAGGTAAGAAAGGAAGGGGAAACTCTGCCTGACATAAATGATTCTATCAAGAACTTCAATTAAATTGATTGATACAAGTTTGCCAGCAATAGCAAAAAGTGCCATGTACCTTCCCCTGCCTTGTTTAGACTCTAAATAGCAAAGTAAACCAATAATGCAAGGGAAGCTATAAATCTCAGTTGGGCCTGGTGACAGGCACTGTGCAAAGCTATTAGAAAGGAAGGAGATTAACTTTGGTATTCAATCCTTTAGCTTCTCGGTTCCTTCTCTTCTCTTCCTGCTTCAAGGTCAGAACCTCAGTTATTTCTCCACACACATATACTCCTTTCACCCTTACTTTGTAACAGTAATGTTTGTGGTATGGAGTGACAAGCTGCAACACCCAAGGACCCTAAAGAAGCGGCACAGGGGAAAAGCACAGGGCAGCCACCATTGCTCCCAGAAAAGCCTCTGCCCTAAGGAGCCAGCTGCTTAGGGACTTTCCCATCTGCCCCTTTCCAGGTTTCTCCACAGACTGCATCTACACAGACCAGAGGAACTAAGGTTGACGTTAGAGAAATGGGTTATTATATACCTGCTTGACTCTGGAGGTAAAACACACATCAGAAGGTCTCTACAATCAGCAGGTTTGGCCCAGGCCCATCCCTTATAGAAAGGAACTCAACCGTTTGCCACAATGATTCAAAATATACATGTATCACCTCAGCTCTGCACATCACCTCTGCTTACTCACTTCTTCACTATAGCCTGCTGCTGTTTGGCCTTTCCCCACAGAATGAAGAATAACCAGGTGCCATGGTCTTCTTTGATCAGCCCCAGTGGCCTGCTGGGTTTTCTTTTCAGTCCCAGCAGTGGGGTTGTGTGCCTGCATGCCTGCAAACTCTGGCTGGCTTTCCCCTCCAACCCTTCACGCCAGCCCACGGTGAATTTGCTATGACAGGCTGGACACCTGGCTGGGGGCAGGAGAAAACCTGCCTGTTACAATTAGAGCCCTCAGCCGGACACACGCTTCTCTTCCAACACGCTGAGAAAGGAGAAGACCCAGCCCCTGCTACTGGTGTGCATGTATGTGCCCCCTCCCCAAGATGACCCAAGTTTCCTTGCTAGCCATCGCACTGCCACACACACCAGCACAACCAGTACAGCACTCTGAGGGCTGGACAAAGCAGCAGTGTTACTCCTGCAAATCAGAGACTGACAACAGGGAAGAGTCCTCTGCTCTAACTCCTACAGCAATTGGATGGAGCTGATACAAGTAGCCACTGCAGCCTTGTCCCAACCTCTCATTCTGATGGAAAAAGTACAAAACAGGGAAATAGGGGGAAACAAAGACAGCAAAAAATAAACTAGAAGCAGATACAGCAGCAAAAATAGCTGGATGCAGTGGAAGTAAATTCAGCTCTCTCGTGGGGACATGCAATAGTTCCCCCTGACTACCCAAGAAGTTATTCCTTCTGATGGAAAAATATAAATTAGAGGCATCTTTCCTTTAAGAATGAAATCTATGTTAATAACAGAGGCAAGCAGCAGCATTTTACAAGGCAGGGATGCCGCAATGCTCTCAATATAAAACTACAATAATCAATGTAAGCAGAATTTCTGAAGATATGTCTTGGCAGGGCAGCTGATGGGAGACAAATTAGAGGAAAGTAACTGAGATCAGCACAGCAAAAGGCCATTTCATTTTGAACTTAGAACTCTGGAAAGTGCTTTGCCAATGCACCCAAACCTGACCCACTCTTTGAGCCTTTGACAATTAAGCTCTCCCCTATACCGCTCAGTCTTGAACTTAACCATCCCTGCTATTAGTGCAGTTCAGGCACCTGAAAGCTGAGCATCTGCCAACTGCTGAACTACATAGCAATGCACAAAACATCAGAAATGCAAGTTTGCATTTAATGAATTAACATAGCCTGTGAAGCCCAGCACCTCAGAGATGAAGTAGTGCACTAGCTTAACTACATCTCCACTAATAATCTGCTTTATATTCTCCAGGGAGTTTTTCTTTTTCTGGATGCAGTGGGGGGCAAAAGGAAAAAGAAAAAAAAAAAAAAAAGAAAGAAAGAAAACAAAGGAAAAAAAAGAAAATAAAAGAAAAAAAGAAAAATAGAAAAAGAACAATGCATTTGACAGGGGGGTATGGTTCCTGAACTCCACTAATGTAGAAGAGAGAACAAGACAGCAAACACAGGAAAACAGCCAGCCACTTTGATAAGAATGTTGTCTCCTATGACCTGCTATGATGAAAGGGAAGTATCCCTGAGACCCATCTGAACTCATCTGCTTTTAACCACTGTGGCAGGACCTGCGCTGACAGACTCCCATCTGCTGGTAGATCAGACACCACAGAAGACACATTGAAAAAAACGCAGTCTCCATTATTAGGAGAAAGTTATATATGTGGATATATATACACACATCTCATCTAAGGCTGCCAAGCATGCTAGGGATTCCCCAGGAAATTCTCATCTGTCCCCACTACTATTCCATCGCAGTTGTCAGATGGAGGGCTTATTTACAGTTCAAGGGGAGAACTTCAATGAACAGCTCTAAACTTATTGAACCATAAACCACCCTCCTGAAGCAGGACCCCCAGAATCTACTCCTGAAACCTAGGCCATAATAACAACTGTACTTTCCTACAGCAATTTTTTGTTGTTCCATTACTCACAGGGGAATGAAATGGTTGCAACTTTATCAGCCTGTTGCTGAACTGTCCTTCCATAAGCAGTTCTTATCTATAGAGCCTCTCCACCCTCAGTAGTTAAGTCCCTTAGTACCCTGCAGCCTTCATTCACATCAGTCAGGTTAATAAACCCCTTCAGAGTACAGCCCCAAGTCTTGTTTGATAGCTCCCTCTGAGGCATGATGCACATATAAGCTCTAAAGATTTTCCACAGGAGACCATGATGGGAGATAGGCTTGCGGAGAGTGAAGGATTCTTTATTGCCCTGTTAAAGACAGAAATCTGTGGCTGCAATTTATTGAACAGTAAGGCATGCAAGAAATAAAATTTGTCCAAACACAACAAACAGCAGACGACCCAATCTGGGCACCTATCAAGGGAAACAAAGACTTCAGCTCAACAGCTGTCACGCCAGGATGGGAGTTATTACTGCCAATGAAAAGCAACCAAATGCTAATAAAAAAAAAAAAAAATAATCCTACACAGAGGGAACAGGAGAGAGAGAAGGACAGGAGAAGCACATAGGGACAAGTATTCATTTGGCATGGGCAAAGACAGACCTGTAACAGGCTGAAAATTACATGGTATTTGGGTATGAGAACAGGATCTGACAAACTCAAACCTTTGACAAAATCCCAAACGGATCCCACAATCTCTGTTATCATTCTGTTTGGTAGTTTTTGCTAAACTGAAGCAGCAGGATTCAGTCAATAGGGCACAGAGGGGGAAAATAGGAACTCAGGTCTGTTCCTGCCGATCTGCTGGTAGATCTGGCTAAGCCAGTTCCTCTCCCCGTGCCTCAGTCTCACTGCACAGAGAGCAGACACACAGCACATTTTATGAAGCATTTTCTATCCTGGGAAAGTAAGTCTCTTTTCCTTAGAGAGTTAAGAATTATGACACTTCCAGGTTTTCATATCACACGAGGCTCTGTTTGGCCTTTTTATCACCTAGTTTGTGAGCAGCAAAAGCAGAATAAATGCAGCAGACACGTGGCTTGCCTCCTCTATACAGGTGGACAAATTAAAGAACTCGCATTTACGAAAATTCCCTCTTGATCAAAACGATCAAGCATCATTCTTGTCACTGTGTGGTAGGGTCACCTGGCAACAGGCAGAGAAAGCAGGAGCTGAGCTTTTCCACAAGCAATGGCTCGGCATGGCTGTGCTTCAGGGGAAGCGCTGGAAGGGCCAGGCAGCCGTGAACAAGCCTGGTCTCATCCGGGAGGGGGCACTGGTAACACACATTACCCAAATCTTCAGGTTTCCAAACACCAAAGTGACAGAAAACTAATATTAAATTAAAATAGGAATGTATATTGTCTTAATGTTCTGGTAATTTGATGACTTGTAAAATTAAATACTGCATTCTGCTAAACTAGTACAGGTAAGCCCTCTGCACCTTTGTTAAACCAAGGGTATTCCCTACCAAGGGATCTGTAAAAGCATGCATGTCGCTACCAGGTGCTGGTGTTTGGCCAGCAGTGAGCAGACAGAGCAGTTTGCTAAACATAGATATTACGGATGCTGCCCACAGAGGCACTCTGAGAAACTCTGTACAGATTCCTCGCACAAACGCTAGCATGCAGTGATGCAAAGCTTTTCTGTACTATTTCCTGTAGCAAAACCAAACAGCCTGCACAGCATGTAGGTCTGAGTACTGAGGCTCCTACAACTGAAACATCAGAAAAAGAAACTTGGCCACAGCAAGTACATTCACTAAGGGACCATGGTGAGCTTTCACCTTGTACAGAGATGTATGTCACTGTGCTTTTCACTGAATACACTCAGCCCCTGTCTCTTTCTCTGGACTCCTCCCTTGTTCCTCATCCCTTACACCTATGGGCTGTGACAAGCAAAGCAAGCCATCAGGCCCAGTGGACACCTACAAGGCAGATTTCCAAGAGATAAAATACCAAGTGTGCATGTTTGCAAAAATATATATCCTAGAATTTGGGAATGCAGACTTTTACCTGCAAGTTGTGGTTAATCTTGGACAGCTTTCTAGGTTGAACTCTGTGGAGGAGCTGCTCCCCTATGTCTCCTTTTTTTCTTTTCTGGAAGCTCCAAGCCCCTCAGGCCAGAATGAGTTTGTTGCTTCCACACTGTGGACTGCAACATTTGGGTTTGGTCTGCATGCAAAACTGGCTACATAAGCCCAGTGTTAGCTCTTCCAAGGGATTGAGACATCTCACCCTAAAGTCTCTGACAAGGTCCCAAAAGCAAGGCTGCTGTAGAAGATAACATTCAGAAGACTCATCAGTTTGCACTGCTCTCAGCAGCTCTCATTTTTCAAACTTGGCCACTGAGGACCTGTTTCATTCTAAGCCTCTGACTAAGCCCAAGCAGCCCCACTTGCCAAATCTTGCTCTAACCAGCTGTAAGTTGCTCTCCTCACTGCACAACAGAATGTTACCCTTGAGAAACAAGTACAACTCCTCACATTGCCTGAGCTGCCAACACTCAGGAAATGTGTTGGTTGTACAGCAACAAACATGCAGCCGTTTAGGAGCTCAAATCTGGATACCCTGGCCAGCCATCACTCCGGTCAATGGTGGGGTTGGCTTCTGATGTCCCTGCTCTGTCAGCCCAAGGGCCAAAAGAGGAGCGAAAGGAGATGATGCCTTACCTGCTAGCAACCTCAGGTTTGCAACACAGGCGGGCAGTTTTGATTTCATCCATTAGAGGGCAATACTAACATAGGAAAGGAACGTTTAGCGTTTCATACACTAAAATAAACAAGCAAAGACATTAAAGGCCCTGATCTAGCAGCAGTGAGCACAGAACAAAGCACTTGGATAGTCCATGTGCTCCTTCCATCAAAATCCTTCCCCAGTCTGGCCCCATTTAGTGGAAGGTTACCCCGCACTAAATTTTCAGATGCTTGTTTCAGGTAAGATTTTTACCTTTCTGATTCGAACAGAGAAGAGATGGTCTGTCTTGGTCATAGCAGAAATACAGACAAACCTTTGTTGTTGTTCATCAATAAAGAAACCCTTCCATCCCACCCAACTTTAGTCTGCATATCTGATAAGGCCCAAAAGATCAATGCTTCATCATTCTCCCCAGACTAACCTGTTTGATATTGACCATTTCTTACAGACACAGAGATAAAATGTACTGGATTTAATCGTAAATGTAATGGAACTGCCTCATGCGTGTCAGGACCTAAAATTAACTTTCTATGACCAAAGCTGCCACGTACACACATAGTCACCACACATTGCTAAAGCTTGTGACAGTTCTGTCACAAATTGTGGTCTAATAGCATCCTTCCACAATGAGTTACACAGGTTAACTCCACATATTTTTAAAAAATACTTTCCCCCCTTATTTTATAAATAAAACTCTCTGCTTTCATAAGCTTTCCATCCCATTACTTCAAAATAATTTACAAACATAAATGAGTGAACTCTCACAAAGTTTTGGTTTTGTTCCACTCAAGCAAACACCCTTCTTTAGAGACTGGGAAGTTGAGGCACATGACGTGACAGTGGGTTTCCCCAAGGTCATACCATATATCTGCAATGGAACAAAGATGAGAACTTTTTCTCTAGCTCCAGTCTTGTATTTTAACCATTTACCCATACTGCTATTCATGTTTACTAGCACAAGATACTTATGTTTCTTCTCTGAAGTCCTCCATTGTCCTCAGATTATGGAGCTGGGAGATGGAAACAAACTACTTTTCTACTCACAGTGTTCTGCTATTATGTTTATTTGCTTATAAACAAGATAAGATATTTTCTAATGTTTTGTTCATTCTATTTATTTTTCCTTTCTCTTAAACAAAAACACCCAGGATGATCTTTCCAAACTTTTTTTAAAATCAAATAATATTCTCCATAAGTATTAGGCAAGCCAAGTCCCACCATGACTGATCTCAACATTAAAAAATAGCATATTACACACAGTTCAGTGCTAGCTCAGAGTAATCTACCAAAATCAGTGTAGAAAGGGCTGCTAAAACCAGAAAGAAACACAACTTTTGCACCTAGGGAATTTGCAGACCTTGGCCCAAATTTCTACATAGATGCTTAGGCGCCTAGCTTTCATGGGCCTCTTTGGGACTTCGAACACGTGGTAGCAGTAAGATGACAGATTACTTCATGGATATGAGCCTTACTTCTTCCTCCCTCTCCCTTGCAGCCAGGCAGGGCCAGTTCCACACAGCACCATCAGAGGTGTGAACTCTCTGTCTATCTACTCTGTGTAGTGGTGATTTTTCAAGCTAGCTATGATCATGTTTATGGTAACAACTTTAAGGCAGAAAAGAGAAATTAATTTAGACATAGGGTTAGGTATAGTCATACATCTCATAGAACACACAGTCACAACTTAAAGCCTGTTGTACACAGAGTTATTGCACCTCCCAGTCATACAACAGTGACAGCCTATTCACCGTTCCTCCTTGCATCAAGACTGAAAAAGAACAATTTTGCCACCTGCTGCCATGGATGATTTTTAAGTTATCATCAAAAGAGCACAAAAAAAAAAAAAAAAAAAAAGGACCCTAAATGCCTGGGAACAAGGATGTCTTGATTGTGTCCCTTGTCTCACAGCTACCCCAAAACCCTCACCATGTCATCTCAACTCCTATGTCGTACTTTCAAAATGGGGATAATGACATAACTGCCTTCTCTAGCAGTGACACTCAGACTTTGAAATACTCCAGTTCATTACTGGTGACATAACATTATGTTGTCAGAGTGCAGCAAGGACAGGATGTATAGCTGTTGGAGTCAGAAGAGACCACTAAGCCGGTTAGGCTAAATTCTTTTAAGGTTGGACACAAGATACTTTAAGGCATTACCACTTAAAATACTGGAAAATTTTCTCACCCGCTAGTACCCCTGAATCCTGCCACCCTATGCCTGTGGCCAACACTTTGCCTCTAGCAGGTAACTAGCGCAGGTATTTAGTGACAGCATTACTTGTTTGAGTGCAACAGGTTTGTTTATAACAAAAATAGTTGCGTATTTAAATAAGGTATTTTCCTCCTACCACATAAAAGATAATCAACCTGTAGCATCAGCACTTTCTCTGCCAGCAAATTAAAGATCCTGTGAGTAAGGCTGTAAGCATGAGATAATTGTGTTGTCCTATGTAAGAGAGGCTGTGAGACAGCAGCAGCCCATGCACTGCTGAAAGAGGACAGGGAGCTGGACTAGAGTGAGAGGAACAGCTCTGTGTCTCCCCAATCCTCTCCAAGCTGACATGCTTGGTCACTGTCACCACACAAGATGGTGCCCAACTGGGATTATCCTCATTGTCATACTCCTGCAGCATAAAACTGTTATTGCCTGAGAAATAGTTGTAAGTTGGAAAAGAGGCTCAGTCTGAGACCTGGAAAACATCACACAGTGTATATGGGGGAGCTTCTATATCACTCACAAAACCAAGCAACTCCTAATGTTAAGGTGATTGCAGGCAACAAGCAGTCAGGATGCTTCCTGCATGCAGCTCTGCAAATGCGTCTTGATTCAAATACAGAGTCCATCAACCAACGCCACGCAGGGCACAGACACCCTTCCTTCATTCGGCATGGGTCCTAGAAATGAAGCAGTCGCCCATCATCCCAGTGCTGCATCCCCACACAGTTCAGGCACTCTGACCCTGGTCTACAGTCTTGGAGCTTCTCCCTCCCCTCCCCCCCCTCCCCAACCCCCAGCCCAGCCAGCACCCCTCAGATGACCCACCCAGCACTCCCCCAAGCAATCTGACCACCCTGCAGCACTCAACACCTCCCTCCCTACTCCCCTGACCTGGGCCATCACACCTAAGGCAGCCCAAGCCAGCCTCCCATCCAGCATGTCCCACCAGCAAAGGGGACTTCACTCCAGACACCTGCTGCAGCTGGGAAACTTGAGGGCTCTATTACAACAGTGCATTTCTACCAGCAACTCACTCATACAATATGATCGTTACTTTTTTTTTTTCTCTGTATAGGCCACTTCCTTACTGTCCAGGACACTTACAAACCTATGAACATTTCCTAAATGAATACTACCGTATTTTTAAACCCAATCAGTTTCCAGTTCTCTTGTCTCCTTAAATGTACTGAGGACTTTCCTGTACATAATATATGCATGTTTAATAATTTCCAAATATGCACTACTTTGAAAACTGCTCTGAGCTTCATTGCTTCAAGACAGATCATGCAATTTGCAACCTACATGTGCAAAACCTAATGCAAAGACTGCCTTAATCAGACTTGCATTTCAGAAGTTCAGATTCACAAGTTGCCAGGTGGCTGGGGCTTACCAGGGCTACCTAATGCTAACTATAAAATTAGTTCCAAAATAATGTTCTGAGTTTAAAGTGTAGAATACATCTAAAATCGTGGAGGTATATCATTCTGTCCACTTATTCCAGCTTCCACACTGAAAAGGTAGCACTGAGTTTGTATTAAAGAAACAACTATGTTTACCCCCCCAACACAGATGTAAATAATATAAGTGCTGGATATATTGCCTTATCCTTTCATGCTAAGGCAAAAACAATATCTTGAACTACTACAGAAAATAGATCAACAACTGAATGAACCAGGAACAAAGGACAGGTGTCCACAACTAGTGAAATACAGACCTTAAACAAATGTTGTGAAAGGCTCTTTGGGTAGCTTTTGTATTTTAGTATTTTCTCTTTAAATTGCCTATAAGGCTGAGAGGGACAAATAGCAGAGTATATTTAAGAAGCATGATTTACCTCCCTTTTAATTTTTAATTTCCCAGTAGAAGTGACAGTGTTATCTCTAGAAACTCACTTGCTCAGGGGCATTTTTACAGTCTCCAGCTTTGCATGAATTCTCCCTAGAGATGGCAAGGTCCCCCGACTCTCATCTAGCAAACATCTGACTAAACTGCCTATTAGACAATAATGCCCTCCAGCAAGAGGGGAAAACATGGCTCTGTTCCTGTGCCGCCAACACAGTACAGACAAGACTGCAACAGCTGCCTGTTCTGGGGGAAAGTAGTCAGTGCATGAGACATGACTTCTGAGGGTTTAGAGAGGCTCAGAGACACAGGGGGAAGCCTGCTTGAATGGGAATTCCACCACTGTTTCCTAACGTTTTAGGCTATTGTTTTTTCTTCCCCTCTAGCTAGCAAGGACAACCCAGACCACTGCAGGGTTAACCATTAGGCTACTGTAGCGTACCATGCGCTCTACGAACTGGCAAATTCAAAGCCCTCTAAAAGGGACTGGAGATGACACAGCAAGAGACAAATGTCAAACATGCCCCAAAACCACAGAAACCAGCCCTGCATTCCCAGCACTAAATGTTCTCTGACAAACAGAGCCTCACACACAAAAAGAATCCCTGCTGGCCTTTCATCTGCCAGGGCTTGTGTATCAGCACAGGAACCCAGCAGGAAAGAGTCAGGAGGTCTCTCCCCATCTTTCACCCTCCTGCAAAAAAAGTATTTCTCCAAAGGACTGAATATTTTCAAGAAGAGGGAAAACCCTTGCAAAAGTGAGGACAACAGCAATGAGGTTTCCACAGAGCTGTTGCCTTCAGTAGCTGTGCTTGGGGATTTACCTGCCAGCAATTCCAGCATTTGCGTCCCAAACCACACTTACCATCACCATTCCTGAGCAACCTGGTGCTGGATGCATTCCCTCCTTGTGCAGCTACGTACTTTCCTTCAGCTTCCTGAAGAGAACTGCTCCCCTGAGAAGCTTCAAACTTCAGAATTTTTTTTCTCTGCCCTACCTTGCTGGAGACCATCCAGGATTTACAGTTCTGGGGCTGAATTCTTCTCTCTAAAGTAACAGCAGTGAGGGAAAAGGAGCAAGACCCATGAAAATAAGCTCAGAATCTAGCCACTAGCTTTCTGTGCCCTGGATCAGCCAGGGATGCGAATGCGGCACGGAGAATTGCTTTGCTCAAGGGAGAGAAAAGAATGTGCTTCATGCAGCAGGAGCATCTCTGGCTGGTAGTCTCCAAAACAAACAGTACTGGAGATGAAAGAACCATGCCCTTTACACTGCTCTTGCAGTACACGTTTGCTGTAATCTTCCCAACACAGACTTCTACTAGGCTCCACAAAAAGAAAAGCACTTAAGACATTTCAAACTTAACAAAGCAAAATGCATATGCATTACAGCGCAGCAATGTGGAATTGAACTGGCAGTGAAACAGACTGACTGCATTGGTTAGAGTTATTTTATATCTGATTTCAATTATTCTGCTATGCAAGGTGGTGAAGGTCACAGAACAATTTAGTGGCAGGGCTGCAGATGGATCCCAGGTGACTGACAACTAACCCCTCCTCCTCCCCTCCAGCCCTGGCCTATCTCTTAACTACCAAACAGCACAGGAGTCCCTTATCAGCAAGTGACAGATGCAAGTGGGTTTCCAGGATGGAAAAAGGAGAAAAAGAGGATCCCCCAGGTTCTGAGGGGGATGAGAGGTTGCTGGGGACATCATTTTTCACTATCTATTATTCTTATTTTTCATTAGATTACACAGACCAAATATACTTGGCTATTAAGCAGAAAGGCACCAAGGGACCCAAAAAAGACAAATTAATTCCTGATTTATTAACAGAAAATGCAATAACCGTAAGGGGAAATCAGCATATTGCTCATGTACTAAATGATCATTTCATAGACAAAACTGGGAATAAATCCAGGAATAAAGAATAAAAGTAGAAAGGCTGTGGTTGTAGTGCTGGGGGTCTAATCCACAAAGGAATATTATGGTGAGCACTATTAATTCAGTCACCTGGAGGAATAACAGTATCACTGCAAAACAAAGAGTATTTAGACTCACTGTATAGCAGGGCTAACCCAGACCAAAGGTTTTAACAATCTTAGTATCAACAAGAATTTTGTATGCACGTATATGTAGTAATAAATAAGCATATGTATGTGTAACATTTTTAACTTCCCATAGCATCTCATGCTTCTCTAGTCCTCCACCTTCTCACATCTCCACTAAGAACCAGAATCCTGTTTGTGGCCTTCTGTTATTCCATGCTTGACTTCTGCACACAGATCTACCAGAGGGACTCTGCTACACTACACTCAGTGCTATAGCAAACTTACCTCAGCTGTAATCTAACTTTGATATAACTGAGTGCTAGGTAATATGCACAGGGATCTGGGAAAAGCAGTTAGCTCTTACAGCTGAAAGATGGGATGCTGGAAGTTGTGACTGAAATGAGCAACAGGAACTGCAGCAGTCTGACTTCTGTCAGCCAACATAAGGCTGTCATACAGTAAGGATACGCAGACTAGAAAGTGTTCAGATATGGCCTCTGAAGAAACTGCTTAATACATAAACCAAACATGTAAAGCTAACTGGAGCATTTGTGCATGCTTAGCACATGGATAAAGTAATGAAGAAACGCATGACAGATGAGTGACAGAAGATTAATAACCAACAAGAAAACACACGGAAACTACTACTATACTGTATACAAGGGAAGGCAGTAATATAAGGCAGCACAGAAAAAGTATAAAGTAAAACCAAGCTTATAGACATACAAGCTGGAATCCTAAATGCACAGCTTGACATCACAAACATACCAGCACAGCACTGTTCGCATGTTGATTTGCCATAATGACTAATGAAAGAAAGAAGTGACAAATCCAACCTGGAATCACATCTATAGTTAAAAGCAACTTTGATAGGACAAGACGCCTGGTTCAGAAGACAGAGAGCCCAGCAGCAAAAAACATGCTGATACATCTCAAATTATATCTGCAACACTCCTGGTCAAGCAGCAAACTGGATGAAACATCAAGTATAGGGTGGCAAGCCCATCAGCACAGCCATATCTTTCTGGAAAGAATCCTGTAGCGTCTACCATTAAAAGAAATAAGTAAGAAATAACTCTCATACATGAAGCAAAGCTTCTACTTTAGGAAGGCAAACAAAACTCCATTTGGGCTGTAGAGAAGACAGAGCAATACATAATCATCTATGTATAAATAGTTATATACACTTCTTCATCTGAAGAAAATCCCTAATGTAGACACACAACTATCTTCTGCAAATATGGTATCAAATGCCAGATAGGGACACACAAATCCTAACAGTCATTCCACACCAGCGATACAGGATATGGACATTTTAGCCATTCCACCTAGAGATGTCATACAGAAAGACACACGTTTCAGAAAACTTTATCCTGTTTGAAAAATTAAGTAGCATAGAGACTAGAATTTCATCACCATCAACCAAGAAATCTCAATAGGCTCTATGAAGTTGATGAATACCAGCTGTACCCCACTTACACATGAGGAAACTGAGCAACAGGTTAAGGGACTTGCTTTGAGATCAAAGTGACCCAGTGGCAGAACCAGCAGCTGTGTGTCCAAATCCTGTGCTTTAAACACTAATGCACAAAATCCTTTCCTGAACCAGAAATAGAAAGCCAGGTGACCTGCTCCTCAATTATCATAGAATGATAGAAAGGTTTGTGTTGGAAGAGACCTTTAAAGATCATCTAGGCAAACCCCCCTGCCGTGGACAGGGACATCTTTGTCAGGCATTGGAACTGGCTGCCCAGGGAAGTGGTGGAGTCACCATCCCTGGAGGTGTTCAAAAAGCGCGTAGATGAGGCAGTTCAGGACATGGTTTAGTGGGCATGGTGGTGATGGGTTGATGGTTGGACTCGATGATCTTAAAGGTCTTTTCCAACCTAAACGATTCTATGATTCTATGATCTTCCACTAGACCAGGTTGCTCAAAGCCCCATCCAACCTGGCCTTTAACACTTCCAATGATGGGGCATCCACAACTTCTCTGGGCAACCTGTTCCAATATCTCACCACCTTCATCGTAAAAAATTTCTTCCTTATATCTAATCTAAATCTAGCCTCTTTTAGCTTAAAACTGTTACCCCTTGTCCTGTCACCACAGGCCCTGGTAAAAATTCTCTCTCCATCTTTCTTATAAGCCCCCTTTTGAGTATTTGAAAGGCCACAATAAGGTCTCCTTCTTTTCTCCAAGATGAAGAACCCCAACTCTCTCAGCCTTTCTTCATAGGAGAGGTGTTCCAGCCTTCTGACCATTTTCATGGCTCTCCTCTGGACCTGCTCTAACAGATCCATGTCTGTCTTGTACTGGGGACCCCAGAGCTGAACGCAGTACTCCAGGTGTGGTCTCACGAGAGCGGAATCGATGAGGAGAATCACCTCCCTCGACCTGCTGGCCACACTTCTCTTTATGCAGCCTGGGATAAGATTGACTTTCTGGGCTGCAGGCACACATTGCTGGCTCATGTCCAATTTTTCATCTACTAATATCCCCAAGTCCTTCTCTGCAGGGCAGCTGTCAGTCCATTCACCCCCTCAGTCTGTACTGACACTGGGGAGTGCCTTGACCCAGACACAGGAGCTTGCACTTGGCCTTGTTGAACCGTATGAGGTTCACATAGGCCCATTCCTCAAGCCTATCAAAGTCCCTCTGGATGGCATTCCTTTCCCTCCAGCAAATCAACTGCACCACTCAGCTTGGTGTTATCTGTAAATTGGCTACATCATTAATAAAGCTATTGAACAGTACCAGTCCCAATACAGACCCCTGAGGGACACCACTTGTTACTGATCTCCATTTGGACATTGAGACATTGACTGCAAGTCTTTGGATGTGGTCATCCAGCCAGTTCCTTATCCATTGAATAGTCTGTCCATCAAATCCATATTCACTGCGTCAATCACTAAAAACCTTTTTAAAACAAAACAGGAAAAAAGGCAATTAGAAATTGTAAAAAACCCTGATTAATATCTCATATTTGAAAATAATATGCCTGATATAGCCCAGCAAGCAAGGTTGATTTAGGGCCGCATTTGCAATGATCTCACCTCCTTCTCTTTCTTAGAAAGACGTTCAAATTAAAGGAATACAAAGCATTAAGGGAAATCCACCTGGGCATCAACTTCACTTCTGCTCTCCTTTCCCTAGCTCCTCTCAATAGCCCTTAATCCCCCACCCAGGCTCCACAACCTGTCCTCAGACCACATCTCCAGCAGCGCTGAATGCAATTACTGTAATTGATGTGCTGCTTTTGTTAAGACCATGGTATCAATAAACGGGAGTAAAACAAGCTGCTAAGGAAGATGCAGGAAATTTATTAGAATGGATGCATGCAGTGGCTGGCATAATAACTGTTGATGGCCAATTCATAAATCACAGCTGGACTCTTTGGGAGACTTGTAACTCCCAGTCGGCTTCCCTCATAAAACAACAACAGTATGAGGAAACAAATGAGAGACTGCTGTTAAAGCCAGTGCTAAACCTTTGCTATGCCAGTCGCAGCCTCAAAAGCTAAGAAGGAACCATTAGTTTAAGTTACCAGGCTCAGAAGCAGCTAAAAATCCAGCTGGAAATGTCAGGCAACAAGCTCTCTTGCCTTCTTTTCCAGATGAGTGGGAAGTCACACCTCAGACATGGTCTCTGACCTCTCTCAAGGCCTGCAGTTTTAAGAGTCCAGCAACCCAGAAAGCAATCCAGTGCCTATCAAAGGTCACCCAGCACTTCAGAAACACCCAGTCCCTACAACATCATGCACCTAGACAGCACGCTGAGAATGCCTGCACCCAACGCAGCAACCTAGGACTGCTGAGGGAGTTATCACAGCAAATGGCAGCCCTGCAGGTCCTGGCGTGAATGTGACAGCATGCAGGCTGTAGCAAAAGACCTGAAAGCACAGCTGTGTGGCTGAGCAACCCTACCAGCCAAATGTCACCCTGCTCTCAAGGTGGCAGGCCCACCCAGAAGCAGGGTGGGCATCATCCTCTGCTAAGCTAACCCTGCAGCTTGGCAGGCACAGTCTTTGCAGCAGCTCAGAAGCAGAAATGCTGCACTGTTTCAGCTGCCCCACCTTCTCCCCAGGGCAGCCACAACAGTCTCATTACCTGCCTCTGTCCCAGTACCCTCTAAAATGGAAACATGAGGGTGGTGGTGCCCTGGCCCATCCCCTCTGGCTTTCACAAACCCCTGGGATGTGCAGGGTCCCTGACCACAAGATGCCGGTAATCAACTATCCCATGCCTATCACATGGATGAACTGGCAAACTAGGGCATCAGTCTGGGCTACTGCCTGAACTGATCCCTGTAGTCCGTACCTGTTCTACATCCCCTTTCTCCCAGATTATCTCTGGTGTCTTATCCATGTCATTGGTGATGAGAGGGTAAGGAAAAGGACAGAAAGGGGCTTACAGATGACAAATGTTCCATGTAAATTTTTAATGGCAATAGATGTGTTTTATTTTTATGATGATTTATTAATGTGCTTATAAATGTACAGATTGGCCTGAGGCATCATCAGAGGTGGTTGCTGCTTGCAGCAGGGGGTGATAAATAGCACCTCAAATGCAACAGACTCAGGAGACTTCTTGTTATGCAAACAGTTTACCCTTTAGGGCACTGCACTGCTTTAGAACCAGGACCATGCACTGCAGCCTTACAAGCTGTAACTGCTACACCCTGCTTCAAAGCCTTCTCCTCACCCTAGGGTACCACCAGGAATATCTATAGGCTCATGCTGTAGGTTGAGGCTATCATGGCCAAATCTCATTTCAGTCTGCATTCACAGGCCAGTCTCCTTCTTGAGGGGGTCCATCTCACACATTACCAGTCTGGCTGGCTGGCTCCATGAGGGCCATGCAAGTATTTCCAACTGTGCAACACTGTTCACCGTATCACAACGTATTGGCTTACCCAGCAAGACATGATGAACTCACTCAGGGCTGCCCGTTTCTCCAGCATGTGTTACAACAACACTACCATCTGGCACTTACGCTGCATCTTTCATTTAGGAATCTCAGAATGCTTTTTAGCAGCATCATTATCCTCACTTTCCTTTCTTCATGTAAGGAAATAACTCACATAAGTCCAAAAAAGTGTAAGTCACAACATGGGAATGAGAAAAATACTCTTCAGTTGCTCCACAGTCTGGATCTACTAGATTATTCCTCAACATATCTTACAGCCAAGAAGAATTAACAAGGTGCATACTCCAAAGATCTCACAGCACTTAAACACTATAAGCTTAATCCAGTTTTATAAACCATTATCCATGAAAATGAGGCACAGGGATGGCAACTAACTTGGCTAAGGTCCTACAACCATTTAGTGTCAGAATCATTAGTTTACAAACACCCCAAGAAGATAAGCAACACCACTGTTGCCTTTGCTGTTACTGTGGCAGTACATCCCGCCCCCCCCATCCTGCCAGCAGGAAACAAAACTTCTCCAGGAAGGGAGAAGGGGAAGGAAACCCTGGAGGCTGCAGGTTGAAATTTGAACTGGCCAATCGAGATGCGCCAGGTACACCGAGGTGACCCTCCTAGCCAATAGAATTAAATGACCACAGGTCAGATTCGACAGGGGTATAAACGGGGTCCCGCCGGAGGACACGTGGGCAGTCCTCCTCGGAGCAGCGGGTCTGCAGTCGGGGACTCCCCCTCGGGCCGGGGCACCGCCTGAGGTAAATCCTCGAGGGAGAGAGCCCTCAGCTTTTAGGTGAGTGATACATGCGTTTTGAGCCATCACTTTAAATCTTGGGAATTCTTAAGTCAGCCGTGTAGTATTAATTCTCTTTACATCATTGAGCCTGTGATTTTATAGAATGTTATCGGACTTCTAACTAACTTTTGCTGAAGAATAAATCTGAGTTTTAACACCTGTTGGATTTGGTTAGTCGTGCATCCGTAACAGTTACAAACAAAAAATGCTAGTTAATAATAAAAAGCTCAGGAATAGATACTAACTGCTCTAACTCCTGTTCAATACATAAGCGATGAGACCATACATCTCCCACCACATCCCTTATGCAAGGGCCTTTCATTATTTTTGTTTTTCTAAATCATTTCTGTTAGGAAATCCTAGGTATGCAGGCTACTTTACCAAGAGATTTACACCTTTCATTAAGGCAAGAGCAATAGGGAAAAGTCACAACAGAAATACCACAAAAAGGGCTACAGTAAAGAATGGTGCATATATATTGACAGAAAAAAAATGTTGATGCCATGGGCTTCCTCCGAGGCGGTTAGTACCTGACATTTGCAGCTTGAGCACACACTGCACACTCCTGACTTAGTGTGTAACTCTGACCTAAAAGCTGAGGCTCCAGACGTAGTGGCTGTAGCTGCTGTGCCTATCATACAGCCCCGAACATGCAATGAGTACTGGGTCAATAATAAATAACTGTAATAGATTGGATTGGGCTTGAAAGTGCTTACTTCTTAAAACCATCCCAATTTAACTTTAACTCTAATCTCTCTAGTTTGTTTTTTTTTTTCCTTCCATGCTGCTAACTTTGATGTCAAAAGCAAAGGAATAAGGGCTTCCAATACCACTGCCATCAAGGTAATAGATGTGATAGACTCAGGCTTACCACTGACTAGGTTATTGATTAAAATTTGTCAGAAGATGCTTTGGAAAGGCTGCAAGAGGCTTCAAACATGAAAACAAAAAAGAAAGTAAAATGTATTTCACTCCCAGAAGTGTATTTCAAAAGACTGAAGGTCAATTATCCCAGCAATTTACAGCCAGTCTCAACAATTTGGCTTGATTAGAGAGTATAATACAATAGGGGAGTTCTCCTCACTCAGTCTCCCAACGCTTCCTTCTTTAGCAGCAGGTTTGAATGTCAGAAACGGCAGAAAGTGCAGGGCACCTATATTGCTGAATAAAGCAGCAACAGGCATTTGTCAGTGGATCTTGGCAAGTACAGACTTAGAGAACATATGCTAACTAGCAAGCATAGCAGGAGGGTTTAAAAGCCTGAAAGATTGGGTTGGTGACAAATCAGCGAACAAGAGTTGGACGATTTAATCACCAAGAAGATCATTTGATTGGTGGGTATTATCAGTTATTGGAGGAAGATGCACAGAGATTTGGCAGTTGGAAAGTGGATTTGTATGGAAAAATTGATAGTTTTGCACAATCTGTTCATCCCTCACTATCTGCCTCTTTCCTTCTGCACTGACCTGCTGGAGCCACGACATTTGCCTTCCCCAGGCCCTGCTGCCGTAGCCAGAAAGCAGAGCCTTGCTGTTCTTCAGCTCCCACCATGCTGTGCCACACACCAAGCCTGATACCATCTTAGCGACCAGTATTGGATCTTTTCCAGTTCTTCCAACTGATTGTTTTAACTACTCACAAGGCAGGTAGTAACAGTGGGCATCACATCCTAGATGAGTAAAACAAGGCTGCCGAGCTGCTCTCACCAGCAGCCAGATACACTGAAAGGTTGTGAGCTGGTATGTTATTTGTATCCAAGGTCACTCTAACCGGGTTGGCACCTGCCCAAGCAAAGCATTCTCATACACCCATGTCAACCTCAAAAAGGCCAAAACATGTCTATGGTGCAAGTGCTTTGTCTACTGATTACTGCAAAATGCACACACATAATGCCTTCCCAACCAATAGGATTATAAACCCATTAGGCATGCCTCTACCTGCCCATGTGCTAATGGGGGCAATGAGTACTTTCTGTTCATTCTTTCCTTTCATAGGTTACCAACTGCTCACTTCCTCTCTCCTCAGAGCAACAATAACTACAGTCTTTCTGACCCAGAGCACACCAATGTTTGATTTCAAATTGTTTTAAGCTTCCATTCCCCCAAATGCACAAAGCTGTCTTCCTCTCACAGGGGAGCAGAAGGGGTTAAAAGCCCACTCTCATTCTCCTTGATGGAGGCCATCCAGCCATGACCCTGGCTGAGTGGCAGACACATAGGAAGTGGATTATCAATAACTCTTTTTTTCTACCTTCTTTCACCCTCTCTCTATACAACGTCAATGAGCTGGAAAATGAAAGGAATAATGCAGGTTTAAGAGGCCAATAATTAGGTCACAGCTGATCTCAGCTCGAATCAGCTGACAGCTGGTGCCTATCCTGCCCTAGCAAGCAGGGGGGCTTTCAGGACTCAGAGGTTTAGGCCAGCCTCCCCTTCTCTCTCCACTCTACCTCTTTGTTCCCAGACTCCCGAAAAGCAAAAATCGACAACCGTAATGCAAATCTACTAGGTTTCCACCCACAGGAGTTTACAGGGAGAAGTGACTTTGCTTGCTTTTGTCCTAAATTACCTTAAATCCTCTTTCCTGCTGCCTCACCACTACTGTCAGACCAGCACCACAGCCAAGTTACTGCTCCCGAGCTGTCCGCTTCCTCCCCCAACTCCATCCTGCCCACTCCCGAACATAATCCCAATGTTTGCTTGTTTTAGCTTCCATAATCCTGTTGTCTTGCAAATCTCCTCACCATAATCCTGCTTTTGTCTGTCAATACAATTTGTTTGCTGTGGGGAGGAAGGGAGGTGAAATGTTGCTGGGAATGGAGAAAGCCTTTGCTGCTGGTTTCCAAGGCTGTACCCATTTTCAAACACACCCTGGGAGATTTGGTACTGCTTTCCACTCAGCATCTCAGGGGGGGTCACGGCCTCCAAGACAAAGAGTTTGCTGGGTCAAACCAGTGGCTGCTGCAAAATTAATGGCATGGTAGCAAGGATGTGTTGTTATACATGCCTGCACACGCTAGAGGGAGAGCAAGCAAGAAAAGCAAAGCAAAGGAAGAAGAGAAGCTCCACTCTCCCGTGACTGTCATTTTTACCTGCGCAAAGCAGGGGTAGAAGCCGAGGAGTGGGGCACTGCTGTAGGCAGCGACACACAAGGGAGGAAAGACCAAAGCCTGTATCACTTGCACACTAACACAGCGGTGATGGGCAGACAAACAAACTGGTAATTGATTGGTAGGAGCTGTGGCAATTTTGTGTGTTTGCATGAATAAAGAATCAGCTTAATCAGACTAATTCCTTCCAGTCAAAACACAACATGGGCTCCAGAACTCACAGCAAAATTCTGCTGCACCAGCCAAGTTTCACACCAGAACAAAGGGGCTACGAATTCCACCCAATTTGGCTGCAAAACCGAGAGTCAGGCCAAGTGCCCAGAAAACACTTCTGAATTCAGACAACCACCCACTGAAAAAGCACAACAAATTGTGAAACTAGGCGATGATCATATGATTTGGGGTTTGTTTGCAAACATTTCAAAGAGAGATACAGTACCTGAGCAGGCTGCTCCTCAGGTCTGCTGAAGCGGATAGGAAAAGAGGGGCCTGCATGCCAGTCCAGGAGTGAAAGAAAACCAAAAGCAATGCTTTCAAGAGATTAAGAAAAGTATCATTAACACCCCTTTCCTCATGTCAACTCTCTACCTCAGGTCTCCTACTAGGAAAGGAAGTATTAAAACAATGCATTCAGAATATCTCTCCCCCAGGGGAAGTCTGGCTCAAGCTCTTTGCAGAGAAAAAGGATTTTTGGATTTACACTGAGCTAAGCTTGAGACCCAAGCACTTGGGATGCTCAAAGCATGTTCAGATCAAGTTGCAGGCGCTGTTCATCCTGCACTTCCCTTTGCAAGCCTTGCTCTATAAGATATTTTTGTCCATTTTTTCCCAAAGTACATCACCTGAAAAAGTACATTCTGGGAAGCATCTCTCAAGTCAGTAGTTTTCACTACCATTTATGTAACTTGTGGATTTCAGCCTGTAAGGTTTGTTTGGAACATGAAGGGTTAAGTCAATTAACTACAGAGTTCAGCTTATTGGAGATTTTAAGGCAGAACAAATACTCAGAACCCATAAATCAAATAAACCATCAAAGGCCAGCAAGCATTATTAAAAAACTTCTGCATCCTTAAAGCAACATGGAGAGGATTCCCAGACTAAAGGTTGCTAATGCAGAAAGATTCTAGGAAAGGCAGTAAAGACTCTAGGAAAGGTATTTTATGAATATGTTTATAAACTTACATGAGCAGAGTACAAGAAGGTATTCATGCTATGGGAATTTACAGCTGTAACCAATGCTGTATAACCAGGGCTTTCACAAAGGGGCTGGGACATTGAGGAAGGAATCGTGTGCAGAGCTTGAGACAGCAGCTGGGACACTAAGCAATTCCAGTGCTGCAGGAGTGGCCCCTTCCCACACTAGTTTCAAGTAGATCAGGAACCTGTTATCCACCAGTTTATTCTAGAATATGGTGTATTTTAGCTTCCTCTAAGTGGGAGACCCCTTCCCCTCCCTTGCCCCTGTTGTTGTCCTCCAGCTACAGATTAATATATTCACTCACATTCCTCTGATAACCTTGCCCACCAAGGCTTCCAGAGATAACATAGCTTTTATCAGCAACTTTATCCCACTTTCATCCACCTGTCCTCACCTACTCAGGGCTGAATTCCTGGCATTTATCATCTCACAGCAGTGTATCACACTCCATTTAATTTCTGAGCAGTCATCATCTAAAGATATGCAGCTCGATGTTGTACGTCTTGAATCAAATGGAGTATTTCCAGACAAGTCGCAATGTTTCACACTCACTTGCTTCAAAATCTGGTATAGATTCTCCTGCCTCCTGTGGCAGGTCAGCCAGTATTATTATGCCCATTGCAGAGATGAGGAACCTTAGTCACAGAGCAGAGAAGCATCTCTTCCTCTAGCAGTGGCAGAGCTGGTAACCAGGTGATAAGGAACTAGACAATGCTGGTTAGTGTTTCTATTGCCACCTACAAAACTCCCTCTAGACACGCTGGGAGCTTGCAATTTTAAACACCATCACATAGAAGGAACTTTTTCCCCAAAGGTAATGTGCTTGAATGACAAGAAATACCACTCCATCTGCACCCCAGGAAAAGAATCACCAATGCCCCGCAGGATACCACTCCATGCAGCCAGGACAGCCTTGCCATCTCATCTAGACAGTTGTGTGTGCAGAGGCAGCAATGCCATGAAAAACCACTTGCTGAAGCCAGGGCTCCCTGTACTGGATGGCACGTAAATTATACTGCAAGAGACCGGGACCGAGTAGCTTGTTTTTAAAAAGGAGTGGCTCTTAGCCTAATATTTATTTAATATTTAGGTTCCTCATACCGGCTTACTGAAAGGCATCCTATCCACAGAAGATCTGTAAACCTGCAGAGCCAGCCTCCTCCCCCCTCACACTTTACAATCTCATTCCCACCACCTGGGATTCCAAGACAAGAAATTTGGCCAGTTTTGAAGTTTGAGGAAGCTCAGCTTCTCTCCTCCAATTCCTCCCCACAACACACGCACATTTCCCTTACATTTTCCCATAGCAGAAGTTTGGATGTTTCAGAGGTTCACACATAATTTCCCCCCGTGGTCAGAAGCAAAGTCAAAGTAAAGCCATAAGACAGTGAGTGTTTTGAGGAACTTGCCATTCCCTCCCTTCCACCCAAAAATATGTTAGTAAAGGAAGGAAGGTGACAAAGTTTGAATGCAGGATCATCCTGCAGGCACTCGATGAGGTGACACTGACTCTTTAGCCTTTAGAGCCCAAGTGTACACTCTGAACTCTAGAAGCTGTGAATGGTACGTTCTGCTCAATCTAACACAGATGCTGAGGAAAAAGGATGATTTGTACTTCTGTAGCTCCTTCTACTCTGGTGGATTCTGAGGCATTTTGAAATTGGTATAAAGCTTTGATATGACTGAATACGTTTTCCACCTGCTGTGAGACACAGGAGCTGCTCAGCCACAGTATGTAGGAGCTCAGAGCACAGCAGAGGAGGCTTCTGCATAGATTGGAGAACAAGGGCAGAGAAGCACTGAGACAGGGAGGTGCTAAAGGTGCAATTTTGGCCAGGACAGAAAAGCAAATAATTTCCATTAAAGAAGCAATGATGTTTAAGTCAAAGAGCTCAGTTTTACATCCAGGCTGAAAGCAAGTATCTGAAGACTTCCTGCCTCCAGTACCTTATTGGATGTTGTATGTGAAAATTGGTTTTGCCTTGGCTTTTGACAGATGCATTTTTCAAGACTCAGTAACAGCAAAGCCCTCGATTCTGGAATGCCAAAATTTATGATCAGAACAGGGTATGGCCTTAGATTACACAAAATCCAAGAGATGCATCAGGATGTGTTTTAACAATCCACGTACCAAAGTCTACTTGTGTGACTGCTTCACAACTGCTGACACCTTTGACTAAAACAGTCTCCACTGTATCAGTGTAGCTCGTGACTTTTTGGTTCAGAAGACATGATGCTGAAACCCTGTAAACGCATCAGCAGAAGCTACTTCAGGTTCACTGCTGCATTAGACTGGATATAATTTGCTCTGTAATCCACTTAACTGGGACATGCTTCCCCAAGGAAGCATGTTTACCTACCGGATTCCACAAGGAACTTATTTAAGCCAGCAACACTTAATGGCAATAACTACTGTTTAACAGAGACATTAATTCTGCTCAGTGGCGACAAAATGCTTCTGTTAAGGAAATTTTGCTAAGACCTGCCAATGCCTAATGTTAACTCAAGACCTCAGCAGACTTATGTTAGTTAAGAGTCTTTCTAATTGGGACAAACAGTTGCTCCAGGTGCAACATTCAAGCCCTCAGTTGTGCTAAGACTATACAACTTGCATTAAAGTAGACAAGGATTTCAGGCGGCCCACAGCTGCCAAGGAGCTCTCAGAAGTGAACTCTAATAATCTTTATCCCATTAGCCCCCATTCTACTTCCCTGAAATCACTGACAGCTCTGACATTTGCTCCAACAGGAAAAAGCTAAGCTTTTACTGTCCTGTATTTAATTCCTGCTCCCTTTTGAGACAGAAGAGATGCTGAGATGGTTTTAGTAAGTGTATGTTACAATAACAATGTCATCAACATTGCTGGCAATTTTTTCTTTCTGCACAGCTGTGAAGCTGAGCATTTACCCTAAATTTTCTATTGTGCCATTTATGTTGGGGCACCTCTCACCCAACTGGGAGACTACCAGTGGAAACAGCAATGATGATCTGGACTGTGATACCCTATCCTTATCTTATGAATCCCAAGGGGAGCAAAGAGAAAATGCAAGTGTAATTAGGAGACCCTCAATATACCTGAGAAAGTAGGTTTGGGTGTGGGGGGACATTAACAAGCCAGTACACAGCTAGCTCTGATCCAAATAGTGTTCCGCTGTTTGCTTTTCCACTGTTTTTTCTGCACTAATTCACAACCACTGTAACATCAAGACAAGCTTCCATATGCTTCATTTACTGAGAGTAATTAATTCCAGCCTCTCCCCCCACACACATACACATTCATTTTATCTGACAAGCAAGTCATGAAAAAAAGTCCATTCTCACAAGAAGAATACAGGGCAGCTATCAGAGGTTGCCTTCCTTCTTAGCAAAGAAAAGCTAATTGGTGCATCTGCTGGGCGATGGATGCCTTTCTTATCCTCCTCTCCTCACCTTGCACCCCCTGCCCCAGCTCAGGTCTCTTGCTTCTCCCAGGCCTCCCCCTACACCAGAGAATGGTTTTTAACAAAACGCTTTCTTCCAGATAAAAAAGGAATAACTGGCTAGAGGAATGTCTGGGCACCTATCCCCCTGTCCAAATAATGAATCCATTAATGACCATGAGGTGAGGAATAAATGCATTAAGAGGCTTAGCAAGTCACTCAGAGAAGCACAGACTCTACCCTCCTGCTCTCCCTTGCTCAGTGACAGTTTTACCCACAGCAGCAGTACCAGGAAATAAAAAAAAAAAAGGGGGGGGAGAGAAAAGAAAATACCAGGTAATTGATCCCACTTCAAAATACTTCCTTTCATCAGAAAGAAGAATATTTTTTCTCTGAAATCCACTTTTTGCTCACTTGCTGTCATGCCTTCTGCCAACTACTGCTCTGTTACCATTCTAGGTCTGTATTATGATGGTCTGTTCTCTAAGTCAGTATTTTTTATGAAATTTGGTAAGTCTATTTTTAATTCTCCAGTATGTCTCAGTATCAAGGTGGAAGAGAGAAGTAACCATAATACAGAACACCAGTGATGGCCACAGAAGATCACAGAACTAAGTCAGCAGTTGAAATCCAGTCGATGCTACTACAGAGCTGAAGTCACCATTACCTGATTAAAGCTCATCTTCACAAAAAAAGCCAAAGTGGAAGTTATATATCATACAAATTCGACAAGAAACAAGACAAACAATGACAGATTTAAAAAACCGTTAACACAATTTTCACTATGCCATCAAGCACTGGTGCTCTACGTGGAATCACGCAGGTAGAAAATAAAGATCTGAAAAGTCCCAAGACAACACCATGATTCCTTGATTGTCAGCAGATGAGACACGTAACTAAAAAGTAATAAATACTTTAACTTGCAATTCTCACGGAGAGCAAAGAAACAGACTTGCTGACATGTACTTTCTGCTGCCATTCCCAAGGAAACAGACATGCACATGAAGGGTCACAATCCAAAAAAACAGGAACCAAATCAATTTCCCACCTCCTATCAGGCGCTAGTTTGCACAGGTCCCTTTCTGTTGGAGGAAGAGGTGGCACTGCTTGCGTTGGTTTTTAGACACATTATTTTCCACTTGCTTGACCTTTACATACCAGTGAATCTATGCCTTTTTCACTCTTCGATGATCTTTGCAGTCTCACTGCCATCTTGTGAGAGTAAAGCCTTATCTCCCCTCCATGAGCCACGTCCAGATTTCTTCTCACACTAAACAATGCATCCAGTTGTAACAGTAAACAGCTATGTCTATCCCAATCTAACTAGGCTTCTTAAGACATCTGAAAAACAATTAATTCAGCTGAAAGCCCTTCCTTTCACTGAACAAATAAGGAAACTAAGCACAGTGCCTTCAACCAAATTTTCCCATGTAAGGCTTACTTTAGATACTTTGTTTTAGAATTGGCCAATGTAAGACACCTGGGACCCAACTTTCACAGCACTCTCAACAATCAAAAAAGAATTAGTCATGCAGGAACCAAAGATCAAGCCCAAACTAAATATCCAAAGTCACGGACTATTTCTGGTCTGAGGTCTGACAGCAAGTCTGTGGAGAAACTAGGAACAAAGTTCAAGAGTGCTGAAGTCCTCATTAATGACTGATCTACAAAGACCATCCATTTTCTTAGGACACCTACCATTTCCTGCACTCCGCCCAACACTCTGAAATAACACAGCAATGTCTATGGGATTTAACCTGTCGAAATGACATTGTAGGTGTGAACTTATTGTCCAATTCATATTTGACCGTTTTATGAAGAAACAGAATTCATCAGTCAACAGTTTAAGATACAATAATCCACCTTCTCACAAGCACAGAAGCAGGGAAGTGGGAATCAAAACATAAGTAACTGTTCATCCAAAAAAGGAGCACAGAGGTTAAATATGTCCAGCTGAGCCACGCACATAGAAATACAAAGCCAGCTGGATAGCACATGATAGTCAAGAGAAAATTTATGGCCCTTTTCTGGGGGCCATCACACAGAATAGCTGACCCATGTGCATTCATCTGCCCTTTTTCTGCTACAAGATGCATGAGATGAAAATGCTTTTAGCTGACCAGTCTTTTAGCTCCACAGTCCAGTTCTAAGGAAAATGTACTTCTTGTCTGTAGAGCAAATGGTGATAATGCAAGGACTAAAGGCAGGAGCTGACTTAAGACGGAACTCCCTGACGCTTCCTAGAAAATAGCCATCAAGAAAAGGCTGAACCATGATGACACAAAATTGCCACACTTTTCCCACTTAGTCAAATCAGAACATCAGTTGCTGACTCTCATAACTGGATCTTATCATCATCATCAAGTTTTCTACAGAACCTACTGTACTGCAGTAGCAGCCCATGCTGGTAAGAGATCTTAAGCAGCTGCTAGCGTGGATTTATCCCAGGTATGCAGGATCAAAAGGGCATCTTTGGGAGAGAGAAAAATGGCTACTGGATAAATAGGACAACAACAGATTTACCCTGATAGCCATTGCAAGAGCTCTTGAAAATTTCTTTGTTTCTTGTCTCTCAGAAAGGAGCCGATGCTCCCTTTCATTCCCATTTTCTTCACCTTTTCTCTGCCCTCCCACCCTATCTCAGTTTCACCTTCTCTGCCCATTCTTTGTTTTCTCTGTCTGTCCCTCTCCCTCCCATCCTCTCTCATAAAGCAATTGCCCTTGTTTTTCTCCTTTATTTACTTTCCAGCAAGCGAACGGCAGCAGTGGTGCCTGCTTTGCAGGCTGGAACTCCACTCCCTCACTTCATTTTCTTCCCAGCTCAGGCTCGGTGGTTCCGCCTCAGTGCTGCTCTCCAGAGACTCCCACAGCAAGGAGCAGCCTTGGCTCTCACCTCTCAAACCACAGTAGGTTAAAGGAGAGCAAAGGAGGGAGGTGAGCGGCCACTGGAAGGGGAGAAATATATCATACCCGCTGCAGTTGGCCATTTTGAAGGTCATAGCAGAGAAGCGCTCCCCTTTGCCTGCCAACTTGGAGCTGTCACTGGTGTCACAAAGCAAAAGTCTCTGAGTGAGGGACCGATGTTCCCTGCAAGCCACTACTTCCTTAAAATAGGACCAAGAGAATGAGTAAGCTCAGCAAGGAGAAAAAAAAAAAATAAGGTGAGAGGAACAGCCAGGCTCTCAGCCAGCACCATGCTGACAGTGAGAACGAGACATGGGAACAGCAGACCAACTACGTGTTAAATTTCTCACTTAAGTGCCTCATGTCCCTAAAGAAACAATGTGGTAAAAGAGAGGACCCTGTCAGCTCAGGTCTTTCCCCTCCCAGAGCCTTTACCCCATTATTTAGACAAAAACTGAGCACTCTGACTACAGAGATGCTCACACCGTACAGCCGATACACACCTGGCTGTGTCCATGGCGGCAGTGTATACTCAGCCACCTTTCCTATTTTTGGCATTACCAAGGCACACAGCTACAAGCCAGGCATCGCACAAACAACATATAAAGACAGTCCTTGTTCCAAAGAACATGTAACCAAAATATAAAGCAGGACGCTGCAGAAATACACACAGAGAAGACAGTGCATACCAGCATGATGCATTTTGTGTACAGTGGCTTGTTTTCCCTTCATTAATTCATCCTCGTTATGAACAGTAATCAACTGAAATAACAATAAAACTCACTGGCAATGTGATTATCTCCTCTACTCACAGATTTACTCTTTAATGATCCTCCTTTGCAAATGGCTTACACAGCTCCTCCATGTAGGTACAATACCTACTGCTGTCAGGTATATCCCTACTCGCTCAGGCAATTTCTGATGCCAATTTGTTGTGTTCTGTCGACTTCACTGACAACTGCTGGTGCTCAATGTATCGGGGGGGGGATGTGCAGGGAACAGTGCCAAATATGTCTTGAGCTGAAGGCCAAAAACACAACATGCCCAAATGCAATCAGTGACTGCTACTGGAAACATTGCCCAAAGCGACCCATCCAAAGCTCCAAGCCAATAGTAGAACCAGTGGTGGGATACATGAGCTCAGTCTCAGCTGCATCTTTACCATCCATGCTGTCTCTGATGCAATGTAACAGGCTCTATGTCCCAGTGGAACTTTCATATCTCATCACTTTGTCAATTTCAGAAGAATGTTTTGGAGCTCAGACCTTGTGAGCTCCTCTATAATCCAAACCTCAGTGATTTCTCACAGGTGGCCGAGCAAGTCCAGAATTATTAACTCCCCAAACTATCACTGATTTCTAGCAAATTTCTGGCATGAAGTAACTCACACCATTCTCCTGAATCACCATCTCTTCTCGGAGGTTCTCTATCCAGCTGCTGACCAAAAATGCATTGCTCCTCAGCACAAAGACCTGAAAAGATCCCAACAACAAACCATATACTGGCTAAGCTCATACCCAGCACCAGTTTTAACTAGTTGAGCAGCTCCCCTGGCAAAACTTTGCCCTCAAATGCAGCACTGGAGTCACTTTATCCTAAGGAAGTTAACACAAGAGAGAGATAAGAATGTAAGAAAAGGGGAGAGAAAGAAATGAACAGGGGGCAGCCAGAGCTTGCAAGTTATCATGGACAAAGGACAATCTCAAACAAGGAGTAATTCAACTGTGTCGAACACCTTTTCTCCCTAATCAGACAAGAACACCCTCACTGGCTGGGGAGAAGGCACACAGCCAAAAGCAGCTCAGAGATAGCAGAAGGTTAAGACACCAAAGCAGTTAAAACAGCTGCAGGTATTTGGGCATCTTTGGCCAAGTTCATCAAATATTATAGAAAGAAAGGTGGCCTTCACAGAACTACAGATCCTCTCTCCATCACTTTGAAACAGTGAATTCCCATCACACTTATCACAAACTTGTCAAAAACTAAACTCCAAAATGCAAGTCTTGAGTACTTCACCTATGTCCTTTCACACTGGTTGGATAAAATCCCAAAACTAGTGAAATCAGAGAAATTTTTATTATTGAGGTCAGTGGAGGTAAGATTTTACTCCTAGCATCTTTAGAAGTTTCTTACTATCCTGTCTATTATCACCTCCCTAAACTCCATGCAAAGTATTCCACCTTCTTTTGTTATCTGTCTATAACTGACATAAACTGTATTTCTTTCTCCTTTTACTCTTGCATAGCACTGACAAGCACACCAGCAGAGCTCTGTGGGCACCTCAGACTAGAGCAGAAAGGGAATGCTTAGGGTAGTGTCACACCGCCAGGAACACACGTACCACTGAACTCAAAACATCAGGAGGAGGTATAAATAAAGACTGACATATGTTGACAGAGATGCAAATAATTGGATTTGCAGAACCTGTACCTGGCCCATGGCAGATGCTAAATGAATTTTCATCAAGAATTCACCAACACCTCCTGGAAATTAAAAACAAAAGGATGGGGAAAACATGTCATTTATCACACTTTTGGGCCTGTACCCTGTCAGGCTAGGCACCAGTCAAAGAGGAACAAAAAGATGGTCTTTTCTCCAGACAGCTTAGACTCTCAGTAATGTTTTTGGAACATCTGGTCTGTTTCTGATAATAGGTACAAAAAGACTGATCAATCTCCCTGCGACCCACGGAGAGTGGTAACAGGAACCAACCTAAGTCTTCTTACCACTACAGAAAAAATGGAAACTCAAAGGAGTTGAGCAGTTCCTGCCCAAGGGCGCAAGGGAAAGGATGAAGAGACAGGCACGAGCCCTGCAAAGACAGCCTGCTGCTCTCATGGCTGCCAGACAAGGGCCAGCCTGTTGTGGCAGTAGCTCACTTAGTCTCCCCATGTGCACCGAATTCAGCCCCAGCAGTGGCCAGCCTGGCTTTCCCAGGCATTGCCAGGGGGACACAGAGCTGCTGTGCTGCCTCCAGCACCCCCTGCCCCGGGGAGCTCTCACATTGGCTAAAGACTCAGTCCTACTCTGTGTCCACAAACACAGGAGCCCTGCAGGACACAGGCAGCCCTCCATACGGAGTCACGAGTTTCGCACTCGTGCAATACAATCATTAAGTATGTGCCAATTAGATAATCTGATGTCAAAAGCGAGAGTTCAGAGATGAGAGATGCGAAGGATGAATAGGCTGAAGGGACTGATTTATAGAAACATTAATCATGAGGTGTTTTTATTGCTTCTTGCTTAAATTTATCTTGAAAATGGGATCACATAAACCAATAGCAATATTTTTTTCAGGGTACAACTCTGACTTCCGTGTCTGAAATTACAGACCCAAGTTTTCAGAATTGCCCCTGCAGAATTATTACAGCTCCATGTGCAAAAGACAGCTGGATAGCTTAGAAATGACTTGTGCTGGCAATTACCATGACTATTAGGAAGAACTACTTGTCCACCCTGTACACGAAAATCTGAATATTGACCTAAAAATATTCAGTCGTTTTATTCCAAGACAACATCCCCAACCAATTAGTTTCAAGTACAGTCTTCATTAAAGGTATTGAAAGGAATAAAATGTTAGAATATATAATTTTGTGTTGTAAACTCAGCCTCCTTCAAATGTACCTCTCCATATTCCGTTGGGCAAATTGCAGTTTTTCCTTTTTTTTTTCTGTGGGGTTTCAGATTTGTATCAGTTTAAAGAAACAAAACAAATAGATTTCATTGGTCAGGAGGGCAAATGGTTATCCCTTATTCTCCAAATTTCAACACAAACTGATTTTTTTTTAATAGCAAAGTTTCTGTAGAAATTTATCAGGGTGGGAAAAGGACCTTTTTTGCTTTTCAAATTCATCATTGGTTTGAAGAAGCAGCAAAGATAATAACATTTGTGTCAAGCAATGATTTAAACTTTCTGAGCCAAATCTTCATCTATATGTGCTCGATGAAACGAACAACACTGATTTACACAGCGGAGTCTTTGGTCCACAGGTTTGATTATCAATAGCAGTTAATCCTCTATTGCCATACACTAAACTACAGATAAAAGAGCTGGTCTATTGTTAATCCAAGATCCTACAGAGATACGAAGCACTGACGCTACATGGTTGCTTAAAATCAAGCCATTCAACTGCATCTGGCACATTTACTCTTTCACACTCAACACCTCATGTGACACTAAATGGATCTATGAAACAAGGGCCTGCTCGATTCACTCCTCACACCTCACTGAGCCGAGAAGTAAAACCACAGACGTGGCCAGAGCTGCGCTGGTGTAAATGCAACTCTTGAGGAGAGCAGGGCCTCGTGGCTCTCCCCTCCTTCTCCTTACAGCATGTTAAATTGATCCAGGAAACGGTTCATCTGAAAAAAATACTGACCGACAATTTGTTTTAAACAGTTGCTGGCAGATCCCCCATCTCCAGCGGCATGCAAGTGTCTCGAAACACAAAAGGCAGGGAAACTGAAATTGAAAATTGATCTCGCTGCGGCCACATAGACTGGAAGAGTGATTTCCTAGCTGTGATTTTAAATAAGTCTTTCTTCTCTCCCCCTCCCTCCTCCCCATACACATTCACATTTCTTCCCCCATGTTCTCCATCTTTTGTCAAACAGGAACAAAGACTTCCACCACCTCTCTCTTTCCCCAGCCTTCTCATCAATATTCTATTACCAAACAGGGCTTTAGCTCCTTTTTTTCCTTTAAATCAATAAGAAGCAAAGCAACGAGAGGGAAAAAAACCGAGAGCAGAAAAAAAAAAAGGGTCTTTAAAAAAGCTAATCACTGCTAAACACTGATGGCTCACTGGAGCGTCACACGCAGCTCCTGCTACAATCTGTTTGGTCCCACACTGTCATAAAGGTAAGCTACCTGAGCCTGCCTGCCACAGACAACCGAGGCAGGAGAGAAAGCAAAGACAAATAAACCTTTCAGAATTGATCTTCATGGATGGTTGTCACCTGGACACCACAATCTGGAAGAGCGAGAGTTTGTAATGCCTGGCCTCTGGGTGAAGGTGGCACTGGGGAAGCCCCGTGAGTCCCTGCCATTGAGACCTACCTCAGCTCCCAGCTGGAGGCAGGGGCAGCCAAGCATCTTTATATCTTTTCTGCAATGGAAGTGCTCCTGCTCCTCTCCCAGGCCTAACCCTTCCATCCCTGGCACGTCCACACATGATGCGGACAGGGCTCACCTGTGCTGCTATATATATACACACCAAAATGATATATATGGGATATGCCATACCTAACATCTTCAAATGTATTCTCACACACATTACTGAAAAGACCCTGAAATTATTTAGAACAACAGCATAAGGGGGAAAAGCAAGTTCCCTTGAGATTTCCAGCCCAACTTTGTATGTCCCTAAATGTAGCCAAGCACCAGACAAATACACTGGCCCAAATGCTAAAACCGCTTAACCATCAGCAAAGTAAATTACAAAAACTTTCTCTGACTCCCCCTGGACCGCAGTTTGGCTGCAGTCCTCAAAAGATGTAGCTCAATTACACCTGTTTCATGAGGAAGCCCACTGACTTAAGAGGGAATGGATATATGAGAAGGTTGATTTCATTCTTTTGATTCTTCTTATTCATATTGCCTTGTAAAATGGCAAAGTTAAAATGGAATAAATATGCTTTTATTTTTACTACTTTATTTTTTTTCTTAAGGCAAACAAATTCTGTTAGTCAATGCAAAAAACCAAGGAGAGAGAGTTGAAGTAATCTGGGTGCGTCTGATGCAAGACTGATGACAAGAAACAGCATTTTTGTTAAGTCATATCCCTGTTCTATTTTTCCTAATGCTTCTTCATGATCAGAGGATCTTTCAACAGACACAGCTAGACAGAGACATTGCATGGCAGTGGAATGAAACAGCAGAAAACAGTCCCACCACAGTCAACAATGCATTTTCTTCAGGAATACCATTTAGAACTAGAAAGTAGAATCAATTCAAAAATAGGAAACTACTCAGTTTTGACTCAGACCAGTTTTACATCTTTGGGTAGCATACGTTGTTCCTCTTCTGCCTGCTAACAAGCTCGAGTTACAGCTCTTACATCACACACCTGCCCCAGCACAGATGATACCTCCATGCTCTGTCCCAGTGCCCTGCTGTACTGGAGAGCATTGGTCTGCACAGGTTCTTGTCAGAGAGGAGGTAAAAGAAACCCCGTCATCTTCTAGGCCTTTGGTTGGCACCTGACTTCCCACATAGCGAAGTACAAAGCAGCTCATAGGGGGCTCCCGTATTGCTTCCCAACCTTCACCTACCCATCTGACAGTTACACAAGATTGCTAGGGTTCTGTATTCTTATCATGCCAGGAAATACCTGCACACACTCCGGCCGTAAGCAACAAGCTGAACAGAGAAGTTTCCTGTTCCAGACCACCAAAGAGGAGAAAAGCAGCAACAACAGAATTGGGGGAAACATGACATGACAGTCTGTCCATCTTCAGGAAGATGACCATGAGGCAAAACCTGCTCACCCAAACTAAGATCAATTCCATCATCATTCCCAATCATTGATCACTGAAAACAAATTACAAGCATCCTTAAAATTAGGAAAGACTCTATTTCGTCATTACCTTTTAACAGAGTAAAAATTTTCAGGGGACAAAGGGTGAGTCAAACAGGAGAGCTCTAAAGATAGTGTATGTATCAGCAGGACAAGACTCAGGTGACTCAGGAGAGAGCACCCCTCCTTCTGAGAAGGTGCCACAAATCACCTCCACGCAGTGCTAGAGAGCACCGTGATGTTACAGGAGACGGGTTCTGCGCTTCTGTTTAAACACAAAGGTCCTCAAGCATTTACAATGAACAAAAGCTTCTTCTCCCTCCGTACCACTGTAGTGCACAGTGTGTTCTTTCCACTTGGTGGTGACGGTCTTTCAGGTATGAAAAGATGACTCCTGCATAAATGCCTTGTAAAACACTTTAGAACCGTGTGCATCATAGAGGAATAAATTATTACAATCTTGAATTCTTGCTTTAAAATATGCAGTGAATTTGATAAGTTTACCTGGGACAAGGAGATAAGAAGGGGCACAAGAACCCGGGGGAAATGTACACTTACTTCACCCAGTGTTTCTAAGTCAGATCACCAAAACCAGAACAGTAATGAGTTTAAAACTTTGCCCTATCCCTGTAATGAAGAAATACCCTGATCTTTTCTAATCTCTTGCATTTTCACCACAACTTCACAGCAACCTGTGAAAGCTAGGGTATTCCTCCCAAGTTGCCCCTTTCTCCTGCATTCATGCTCCCCTATGCTTTCCTGTATGGCTAGCACAAAGCAGGGACTTCCCTTTTCTCTTCTGGCAGCATACAGCAACAGAAATTCCCCACAAACCTTTCAGAAGCAGCTGTACTAACTTCTGTGTTTAGCAGCTATATTAATCAGAAGGGCAAACTAGGACTCAGGAACCAAAGACTTCTGTTACATTGCGAATTAACAGTTAAAGAAAATAAAACCAGAAATTATTAGAGAAATCTCAGCACAGAAAAAAAAAAAATGCAAGCTGGAAAAAAGTCAGGCAATGTTTATCCATGGTGAGGGCTACAGAACTAGAGAACAGTGTCCTCAGTTAATGGCTTGTGCCCCTCTCACTTAGGAGATTTCATGCTGTTCAGCAGCCCCACCAGCAGTCAATCATAGCACACCCTAACTCCCGCCCCAGAGTGCTGCCCTGCCAAGTGCCAATGGTCCTCACGAAAGCTGCCTGCAACCGTGCTGACACCTAGGAGGCTCTCAGGAAAACACACTTGGAGGTTTGCTCATGAAACTGCTTTCTGGCAGAGCAAGCAAGTTTGGTCTCAAGAGCAGCTTTGAGCCCACATTTAGGAGGATAAGAATATATTCAGAAATGGCTCCCCCCAAAATACAGTGTAAGGAACAGTCAGGCTTGGGCAGAGGGTATGAATTTGGTAGGGGAGAAGATCCACCAGACCAAATCCTTCTGGATCCACAATAACAGGAATACAGCTCTATGATAACAACCCATAGCATGCAGCTCAGCACACAAACACCTGTAGATTAGTTAGCAGTGGGCAGTCCATCCAACATCTCCAGAAATACCAATCTGGGAGTAGTATGTGTGACCCAGCCTATGCAGGAGAACAGAAATAGGAGTCCCAAGCTGCAATAGGAATCCCAAGCTGACAGGCCAGCTCCACAAGCAGAGCCCCAAGAGCAAGCCAGCAAGGAGCACTCAAAGCCTGTAAATAACAATATGCAGAAAATAAATGAACAACCTGACACATTCAGAAGGAAAAAAAATTGTAGCAGAAAACAGAATTTCACACTACAACTCCCAAAAAGCAAATGTAGGGGAAGAAAACTGTTGTCTAAAGGAGAAGGACTGAAGGGAGCAGAACACCTTAAGGGTTCTTTCATTTCACACAACTTTTTTTTTTAATTTCTCTTTTGTGAAGCCAAAATAAGGTCCATCTCCCTATTCCACTGAAAGAAAAACAGAGATTCAGATGATCTTGTCTGTGATCGGGTGGAAGGTGCCAGGCAATGGTGTGTTGGCTATATTTTTCCTGCTGAACAAGGATCCATCAAACTAGTCAGATGAAATGAGGTGTCCAAAGGCCCAGAAACCAACTGCACCAAGATGAAAGGCCCAGAATTCAGCACTCATCTCCCTGAGTCTCCAAACCTCATGGGAAAGCAAGAGAAAAAAAATAAGGGGGCCAGTAACCATGGGTAACCACTCTCAGGTTAATCTCAGATGGGGAGGGGAAAACGCTTCTCAAGATTAATAGCTAAAGTACTCGGGGATTAGAGATTAGGAGGAGAATCCTGTTTGCTAGGATTAAGAGGGCTGGGTTCACATGAAAACCTCAACCAGCGAATTGCCTCCAGCAAAACACTGGGTTTTATTATTATAATTATTATTTTATTCTCCTCCAAAAAATGAAAAACATCAGCAGGAGGGCAGCAAAATCCATCAAAGGTTTAGAAAATAAAATCTCTGAGGAAAGGTTAAGGGAACGCAGTCAAGATAGAAATCAGATATTAAAAACAAAAATCAGCCCATGTTATTAGTAACACGGCAGATTATAAAGAATAAGAGATTTAAAAAAAATATATAATCAACTTCACTTTCCAGAATCCATGCTGTGTGGTCTATTTCTTTGCCCTTGGCTCAGCTGGAGGCAGGTGAGCTGCAAGAATGGCAAAACTCACCCCTTTTGCACGTAGGGAAAGTACAGTTTGAACACCTGATGGCTGATATTTTCCAGAGTGCTCACTAAGAGCTTCATTGCGACATTCACTCTTGGTTGCTTGTCATTGACACATGATTAAGGCACCTACTGAAAGTGTACAGGAGGGAACAGAAAGAGAATGGGACTACGCTGCATCAGAAGGGGCTAATAGAGAGTGAACAGACATTAGTCCAAAGTATCAAAGCAGGCATTCAAAATTTTGGTTAAGCAGCTTGCCTGAGATCATTTTCAGCAATGGAGCTCGGAACAAACCTGGATTCACCACAGCAAAACTGTCTGAACTAGGCCCTACTTCACTTCACTACATCCTTGTGCAAGTAAATGTGCAGTCTGGGAGAGGATTATTTATTTTTTTTAAATACCCACAGAAAGGTATTTTAGAAGAGCTACACAAATCAAGTATTCCTATTCCTCTTCCCACTTTATTCACAAGCCAGAAGCAGCTGGGTTAGCTCAACAGACCTGCCAGCCAGCATATCACCCACCAGCACATGAGGTCAGCAAGGCCACAACACTGACCTGTTAGCAAGGACCATGCTACTGAGTGCCATGCTACTGGCAAACATATTCCTCCCTTGCAGCCTAGTGCCACAAGCCCTCCACATAACCAGATCCTCTCTGTAGGCCTGTGTCAAAAATGCCTCATCATGAGACTTAGCATCAGTCTTCTCAAGCACTGAGGGAGAACTGGGAAATCTGATTACTTGAGTACATTTGGCCTTTCAGGTACACAAGAGCTGGGAAATTGCCATAGCAATGCACAAAAGAACTTCCTAACATGAAAGCCCAGGAGGTTGCAGGTAATAATGCCATTTCCAACAAAAGCCATACAGAGAGACAAGGGTTGTGACAGGAAGGAAAATGGAGCAGGTATTCTTAAACACAGATTTTCTTGGCTGTTTGCGAGGGACATTTAGCTGCAATACAGACTAGGATGGTCCTCAACCTCCTTTAACAGGGACCTGCAAAACCATCTGCATACCTGTCCCTCAAACCACTTGCACAGGCATAGAGGAAAAACTGGCTCCACCTTTTACTGAGCAAGGTCTCAAGGAGGAAGCTTTTTCTGTTGCAGGTGATTTGGAAATTTTATTAAACTGGCTGTGTACAAAAAAAAAAAATTATAAATACAACCCTTGCTTTGTGTGATGCCAGATGGTGTCACTGCCAGACTTCTGAGCACCACCGGCAAGGGACTCCCAAGGGAGCAATGCTCAGGAGGCTGAGGCACCATCCAGGCCAAGAAATCACACAGTTTCCTATCATTTATTCCTCTGAATGAACCCTGGTCCTTAGGGGCTCCCAAGGCTGGTACAGCAGCAGGTGGAGATCAAGCTGGTTCATGGGGAAAGGAAAGTGCAAGCACAGCACAGGTGGACTGAATTTGCACACATAGACAGAACTTCATTAACATATTGGAAGCACCACTGCCTCCTCCCACCTCGCCTGCAGCTGTGTCTCTCCTCCTTTTCCCCTGCTATTCTTGGAAACTAGATGACTCACCTTCCTAATGAAACCAAGTCTAGTTGGCTCTGGGCCCTGACCCTTTTTTGTACAGCAAAGGCTAGGAGCTGGAATTTGATTGAACCCTTTTGCTCCGCATTCGGGTAAGCCAGCCGCGTCTGCGCAGGACAATGGCAACACCGCTTGCCCAGCACCAGCAGCATTTCTGTGTGAATGCTAACACCAAGTTTCAGAGGGGCTGTGTATCAGGTTCACAGTCTACCTGCTTGCTTCCCACTGAGTAACAGACACTCAAGGGTAACAGAAGGTCTAGGAAGGAGAAAAGTGAAGAGGAACCTGTAGTGCAATAAAGTAGAAAGAAAAAGCCAACGTGCGATGCATACATAAATGACCAAGGCACACAAAAGCCCCTCCCAGTATCGATCTATGGCAACTCCTCTCTCAAACACTCTAATTCTGGACACCATAACTTAACGGGTAAGAAAGAAAAATGCTGGGAAAAATCAGGAAATTGCTAGAATAAAGAATTAGTAAGTATTAAGAATCAGCTAGCTTAAAAACAAAACAAAAAAGCAAACAGTGAAGTTGAGATGTGATGGATGTGTACATTTGCAGGGAAAAGGAACATTGAACCAGAAAGGCTACACTCCATTGCTACAGGGAGAAACAAAACAATTAGATACTTAAAAACTTCAGTTTACCAACATCATGATACTCCCTTGCAAATAACCCCCCACTCTCCTCTCAGTCTTTCACACCTATTTCTGTCCCATCCCTACAGGTACAGTCTCCCTGCTGCCACACGCTGCCACACACTGCCACTGAGTCATGTTTCCCTTACCCCATGCGCCCCACTTACCCCATACAGCAATACTCAGCCCTACTTGCGCCCCTTTCCTTGCTTCACACACTCGTTCCCCTCTTTCCTTGCAATACGGATCTCCAGTACAGGTTAGAAATTAAGCTCTCCATTAGAGGAGTCTACTTTTCCCATAAAAATACCCTTTTTAAAAAGCCAAAATTGACCCTGTGCTCTACTGTACAGGTGCCGACAGCCAAAACAGCTTCTGCTCCCCTTCAGCCACCAGAACAGGGAGAACATAGGACCACCTGATCCAGGCTAAAGATCCCCTGTTGGAGACTAATGGCTTCAAAGATGAAGACTGGGTCTTCAATAAGGAATATGAGGTTTAATATAAAGATACGTTATGGCTATGGAGAAAATGTTCCACAGACAGGAGGCCATCTCACAGCTCAGATTAAACTGAAAAACTGATGCTGGAGAGTGGTGTGAATGGTATTATGCTCTCATTTAATAACACAAGCACACATTGCTATGATGCCATCACTCACTAGCATGAAGATGCTAATCACCACCAAAACCTGTATGTTGCCATTGCCCACTGGCATGGTAGTGACAAACAAAGCACCAGCACACACAGGGCAGCAGTGAAGGTACATTCACTGGGAAAGGTACATCAGTCCTAATATAGCCTTGTGCTATAAAAACACACAGAAATTTTACTGTGAACGGAGAGCTGCCCTGTCCACCATAATCACATCATTTGGCAAGAGTAGGAAAGCTAGGAAAATGAGAATCAGCTCCTGACAAGAATAAACAAAGCATAAAAGAAAAATACCAAAAAACCCTCCCTTCAATTGAAATCACTTAAAGAGAAAAAGCAGTAGACGGCAGAGCTCAATGTGTTTGGCTGAGAAGAAAGTTATTTACAGCAAGGTCTGGCCTCTCACTGCCACCATGTAATTCCAGGCAATTGCGCTTTCAAATAGATCTTTTTGGAGAAAATCAACAGTGGCTTTGCTTTCAATCTAGTGGAAAATGAAGTCCTGCAAATGTGTTACATAAAGCCGCAGCAGAAAGAGCGCCGTGCACATGGGCACATGCTGTCAGGTGGAGGTCGGTGGGCTTAGTGCTAAACTCTGCCAGGCCCTCTCCACATTCCCGAGCTCTCACATCACACACACACACCAGATTTCCTGTAACTAATGATGCATATCAGATACTGTTGCAGTGACAAGTTTCCACAGGCTGAGTCCTACTGCTTACATCAGTCTTGTCTCTACAGGTCCAAGGAGAAGTGTCATCTCCAAGGCTTGACAAAGCTGTAAGCCTCCTGAGCAAGGCCCTCAGGCATGGAGTGTACAAACAGTCTTGTGAGGCATATATACCTGCCTCCAAAGGATTTTCCCAAAATTCACCACTGCCTACACCCCACAGAATTATGCCTCACAGGCACCTTCAGTCAACACGTATGCCCAAGTGTCTACAAGGCTGTTTCCCAAACCTGCAGCGACCAGTATTGCCCTGATCAGTGTATCTGTTGCTCTCCACTTCTATAGAAATCCTGTCCCACTAGTGCCTTGTCACTCAAAAGCAACAGACACCAGCTGTTGAATGTTTTATGCCATTGACAGCATACAGAATCTTGTAGAAAATCACCTTTAAACAGTTAATCCAAACATTCAAGCTTAGAAAAACTTTAGGAGGGTGACTACTGAAAGCAAAAATATTATTCAATGCCTATGTATGACTTCATGCAGAGAGGGCTAATGGCTGCATCATTATCAGAGGTCAACAACATGGGACTACAAAGGTAGTGCAGCCAGACTCCACATACCCTGTCACCCCAAGCTACTACTGGGCTTCACCCTCTCCCCCAAGCCCACATGCCAACATACACACATGAGTGTACACACGCACACATACAGCACCAGCCCCAGCATCCATTTCAGACAAAGGCCAAGGAAAAATATAATTTCAGGCAGCTTCCCCAGGGCAAGTGAGAGGGATGGAAAGTAGAAGGTAAAGCTAGGCTTTGAACCACCTCAAACTAGCTCAGATACCATTGCATTGTGAACACAGCAAAAGGAAAAGGTTAATTCCTACTGCACGTTCCAGCAGGAAGAATTGTTAACTAACATTTTCCTTGGTTCAAGACATTGAAAAATGACAAGAGACAAACCTGGAACTAGTAACTCTAAAACAAGTTCAGATTAAGACAGACATGAACAATCCTTCTTATTGTTTCAGGAATACTGGAGCATAGGTTTGGAAGCTTTCACCCGGGTCACTGAGTCCAGGTTCTGCAATGCATCCAACTGTACATTTCAACAAGTGTGTAGCTCAGGCTTCCCAGGACACCTATTCCACTCATGCCCAAACATCCCAGAATGCTTCCAACACCTTACAGCAAACCGCTTCCAGAAAACTGCAGCCTGTCACTGTAATAGGCAAGAACAGCGGAGACTGAGGACACCACCACTGCCCCACCCCTCTCAGGCAGAGAATATGTTAGAGAAGCCTCCTATAATGATCTGAAACAAACCATGCCCGTTTCCACAGTGGAAGGTGACTAAAAAAAGAAAGCCTGACGATCTGAGCAGAAGAAATTGAATTGTCTCTCCCCAAATTTGGTAATTGCTTTAATCTTGACATTGTGAAGGGGACATGAAATCAGGCATCTGGGATAATGCAATGAAAATGGGAGCACCGATAGGCCTGGTGCAGCCTACAGGCTATCTCTAACTGAATCTAATCTGCACTGCTCCAGAGAAAGATGAAAAATTAACAGCCAGGAGCCCATTTGCACAAAGGTGGAAAACATTCCCTGTCCTCTCTAGACAACTGGACCAGCAAAGCCCCTTTATAGGATCGAGCATAGACCTATGGACTGCAAAGCACTAGAAACCCTTTTCACTGCTCAGTGCTGACACAGGTCTCCACAAACTGCAAAGCACCCACAGCCAGCAACATCTGTCCACTGGTTATTCCTGCTGCAGTGTAGAGGACAAAATAATTCAACACAATGGAGTAAATGCAAAAGGAGTTTCAAGGGGCAGCAAATATTGTAACTTCTGCTAAGGAAGTAGAGATTAAATACAATTTTTAAAAAGTATCAGCAATTGCACCATCAATTCAGACTTGCTGGCTGTTTCAAAACCATGTAACATGGTCAGTTAAGACTTCACAGAAACAGCAGAGAGGAGAATTCAGGATCTTCTCCAAAAGTACATACCTCTGCCACCCACACATCAGAGGAAGCACCACTATTTTTTAATTTTTTTTTTTCAGCTCTGTAAAAGATTTAAGACTTGATGTACATAACCTAGCTTTTCTGACAGCCTCCACTAGAGGACTTCTCTTCCCGGGAGCCATTAAATACACCATTAATCAGATTACAAAGGGATAGGTGTTTCAAAGGAAGCCCTCTTCTTCCACCCCGAGCCTCCTGCAGGTGGGAAATGGTACCGAAACAAATAGTGATACACCCTACACGTGCACTTATCCTCCCTGAACATGAAAAGCTTTAGTTCGTTAATTGACACACACCCTGCATTTTGTGTGATTTACCAAAACCACCAACAGCGTAACAGAGGGAAGCTGACACTATGTAATGAACGAGACATAAGCCCTTTCTGGAGCAGCGCTGGGAAAGCGTGTCAGGCCCCTCAGACAGCAACAGCTCTCCCTGGCACTTGCTTGTGCAGATTTCTGATCCGCTCCTGCCCCCTCCTCTCGCTGCCCCCAGGAGCTGATTTCTTTTCACAGCATTGCTGCTAGTAGAGCACTGCCATCCTCCAGCCCCAGGCGCCTCGCTGTCAGGCTCTTAACCCCCAGCACTCTGAAACAAGGGAGCCCAAACAGCACGGGCCTCAGGGGAATAGCCTGCGGCTTTATCTCCTGAGCCACACCACCTCCTGAAGCCTGTGCACAAATGAGATAACATCCTCCTGCATCTGAAGGGTGCCCCTTTTAATCTTATGACTAAATATCCTGAAATTATTATTCAGAGAAAGGATTTTAAGATAAATTAATTTAAAACACAATTTATGGCCATAGACTGAACCACTACATCACTGGGCACGCAGGGAAGCACTGTTCCATCTTGGTGCCTTGTTCCTCTCCTAAACAAAGACCCAGCAACTCTCTTCACATGGTAAGGTGCTTCTCAGCACATTGCACACAGCTATTTCTAGAAGTAAAGTGTATAGATATGTAATTAAGTATCTAATGCAGCATCATGGACAGAGGACCAAAATTCTGTCCTAGATAGTGATAAAGCCATGACGTTTACAGCATTCAGAAGATCCACACGATCAGTTTGGTACACCAAGCTACATGAGCCTGCAATAACATAACCAAAAACGAGCAAGAGTAGTAATGAACAGAGTACCGTTTTTGAGAAGTTTCTGCTAAGTGGGCTCAGGGAGGCATTACACTCAAGGCTAAAAATCAAATCACAAGCACTGTCCCTGCAGCCCCCTGTCTGGCTCCTCCTTCTCTGAAGGAAACATCCAGCAATACTGCCCGGATGTTGCATTTGCATTTTATTCAGTGTCTAGATCCAAGCCCCAGATAATCACCATACTTTGTGTTTTTATGGAAAGCTTAAAACCTTAATGGCCTGAATCATCAGAGCATTACTTCACTCTGATGCTAGCATAAGTCTAATGCTTTTAGCAGTTGCACTGGTGGAAAATCAGTGATGTGATTGCAAAACTGAATGGCCTAAGTGTATTATACAACTGTTATCTGTGTTCTAGGGGAAAGGATACAGAAACAGAAAGATGCAGGAAAAACCTCTCTCAAGATGCACTGCAACTTATAGAGGGGTGAACAAACCCCACAGGTCTCTGGACTCCAAGTCACATCTACTAGATCAATTAAAAAAATTCCCCCTCCTCAAGGCTCTCCAAAATAACCACCCAAAGGAGTTGCTTGCTTTCCCTTTCCCACTACCACTGCTACCACCTGACCCATCTGGAAAGCAGTCTCTCACTGCCTCAACACTGGCACCCACTTTGGATATCGATGATTCATACTGGAGACAAAAACCCCTGGCACAATAGAGAAAAAAATCTCCCCACCCTACACTACCAGCGCAGCGAAGACACAACTAGCGATCTCACCCTGCTGCTTCCATTGTTGTAAGATACCTGGGTATGTATCATGCTCTTTTACACTGAACAACTAAACAAGGTCCAGGCTCACAGTAAACTATGGTCATAATAGTATGTAAACAGCATTTCTGCTGAAGCCATCTGTTTATTTTGCTTATTTCTGGCTGCACATATCCCTAAGCCCCAGCTGTGACAGAAGGTCATGGTGCAAGATACTTGCTTTTCACATTTCCTTTTCTTCAGGAGGCAGGCTAGAAAACTTTTTGTGTGATACTTTAGCCTGCCAGTGTGGTGAGGATAAGGAGGGGTCACTTCACTTGGCAAGAATAGTTCTGGATCCTGTTAGTCTGCCAGATAACACATGGACAGGAAGAAGAGAGATTCTCAAATAAGCATTTAGATCAAAAGGTGCAGAAACAACCATGGAAAAGATCACTCAGCTCCAGTTTCCAAGCAGAGGACTCTATCCTCACAAATACTTGCTATACTACTACCTTGTCAAGACTCGCTTTAGAAAGCAATAACAATGGGATTTCTCTCTCTTCCCTCAGAAAAGTTTATCAAAGTGCAAAAATTTTGGTAAAGTGAAAAATTTTCTTTCAAGTTCTCCTCTGCATAATTTCACTTAGGAATGGATGCAGAATCCCTCTAAACCCTCTAAAGAAATGAAATAATAGCTATTGTGGAGAAGTTTCTATTTTTCCTATGCTTGTAGCTCTCTAGGGAAAAATTGCTTTTGAGTAATCATCCAATGTGGGTTTTTTAAGTATAAAATGAGTGAAAACATTTTTGGATGTTTTTTTAATGCAAAAATGAGGCACAGCTCTTAAACAGAATCCATGTACCTATGAATATTTACAAAATATATGCCACCACTCTGTTTAGTCACTCGAGCATGCATATGTCAGGCTGTCTTGAGCTCATGTAATCTTTGGTAACAGTGGTAACAGTGCAGTGTTTTAAAAGTCCTAACCTGAAAGAGTCATATAGCATCCACTTTCTCATACAATAAACCATGAGATAAAGGCAGAGCAGTGTTGTTGAGAGCCTTTAGTATCCACATAACTGAAACTTATCAGAAGCAAGAACAGGCAACTTAGAAATGCATGATCCAAGTTTCCTCTAAAACAAAGGACAAAGGAAAATGGGGAAAAAGAACCCCAACATAACGTTAATTATTGTCAAGATTTTAATCACACCCAAGCAAAGGATTTCAAAATTATGACTCTTCCTGCAACCACATCTTGATCTCAATGCTAAGATGTTATTTCTTTCACAACATTGTTGGGTGCACCTACCATATATCATCCTATTCTCAATTTTTATCTTACATTTATTCCTTCTGCAAAGTAAATATCATCCTGGAAATAAAGTACAGTGCTTCTTTATGGCTGAAGTAACTGTTTGCAAGGAGGAAAAGAAGATTTGTCTCATCCGTGGAAAAGTTTCAACAGCAGAGAGACTAGCCAGCCTATTTCTATAAATGGCAAATGACTGGTAATGTCCCCTACCCTTGACAAATGCTTTCAGAAACCCCTTTCCTGCAGAAACAAATCATAGCAATAATCAAAGGACTTCTCTCGCTTTCTTTGCAAACTCCTTAGGATTCATTCCCCAATTTGGGGTTGGAAGCAAGACTTTTTTTTTTGGTCAGAAGTCATCTTAGAACATGGCCAGCTGAGATGGCCACAGAGCAGATAGTCAGGAATACAGAAGATATCCTTCCTCAGAGCTTATCCAAACCATGACACTTCTCAGTGCTTTAAATTATCACAAAAAACCCCAAAGTTATTTTTGCTCACACTCATAACATTTCTCATAACCAACAGATTAGAAGAACTCTACACCCATAGAAGAAGAGAGTTCACTTTAAAGAGCCATTGCTTATTTATAAAACCCTAAATATAACTCTGGTATTGTAACCACATTTCAGCTCAAATAATAATGGTTTAGCTACAACAGATTTTTCTGTAACACATCAAATATATATATATGTTTTTTCTCCTTTATTACATGTAGTAAGCTATATAAAATGAACCTCAAACTAATACACGCATTGATTACACTGATGCCTCTACATGGATTGCAAGGTTTGTTGAGTACTTTGAATAGGTAGATGACGTAAGTTGCAAATCATTTGTTTAATGCAGCCATGATTTGCACCTTCCTGCCCTCCATACTTCCTCTCAGACTGCTCTGCATACTACATTACATTAGACCTTGCAACATATTTATGAAATATGACATCTTGTTGTCATGACTCCCATGTTACACGCAGGAGTCAAGTGACTTGCCTGAGACTGCAGGCTGAACCAGCAGAACTGCTTTTGCAACTGAAGAATGCCTACGTCAGTGGCCTCTGCAGAACCTACACACGTTTCTTTCTAGGATGCTGGGGTTTTTAGTATTTCTACATCACGCGTCAGCAGGCAGGTAAACTGAATGCTCGAGATTTTACCTCTTATGAGCAAGTGAACTGGAATGACTTAGCTAGGGCCACTGCTTTGAGAGCCAAATTCCCACCAAGGTCAGTGGGGCCAGAATTTCACCTCTGATTATATTGGGTCTGGCTGAGCTGTAGTTAAATTCTCCCCATAGCAGCCCTCATAGTGCTGTGCTTTGTATTGGTAGCTAGAAAAGGTGTTGATAACGCATCAGTGTTTTGGCTACTGCTGAGCAGTGCTTGCACAGCATCAAGGCTGTCTCTCCAACGTTCCCCTTGCCTCACCCCGCAGGGGCTGGGCGAGATCTTGGGAGGGGACATAGCCAGGACAGCTGACCCAAACTGACCAAAGGGATATTCCATACCATATGACATCTGCGCAGCAATAAAAGTTGAGAGACAGGAGAAGGGGGGGGGCATTCGTTATTAAAATATTTATCTTTCAGAGCAACCACTACACGTATTGAAGCCCTACTTCCTGGGAAGTGGCTGGACATTGCCTGCTGATGGGAAGTAGAGAATAAATCTTTTGTTTTCCTTTGCTTCCACACGTGGCTTTTGCTTTATTAAACTGCCTTTACCTTGACCCATGAGGTTTTTTCCATCTTATTTTCTCCACACCCCCCACCTGTCCTGCTAAGGACAGGAGTGATAGAGCAGCTTGGCAGGCACCTGACATCCAGCCAAGGTCAACCCACCACACTGATAGAGAAAGTTACATGAGCTATTTATAATTATATTTTATACACCAAATAGGCACCATACAAAGGAGCTGTTAATATAGATGGTTTACATTAGCACAAACAACCTTAAGTGGTTTGCTTCATCCTTCCTCATCATTTATTTTGCACTTTCCTGCATATTAATGAATCTTGTTGTTCATTATAAGGTACTGGGGGTATAGAACTCCACCTCTCCTTCTCTCTCTCTCTATGGTAAGCAGTGGCACAGGACCAGCCTTTACAGAGCTTTCTGGCCATTGGTGGAATACTGTTTAAGGCAACTGTGGAATAGATGCACATGTTGACACCGACTTCTGGAAGTGTCACACAGTGCTTCAATTGCAACTTGGGACAAAAGTTCTTCCTATAAATAAAAATCAGGCAGTCCAGTTAAACTCAGTGTGTATTCTTTACATTCTCCATGAAGTGGCAGGTTTGTGAGAGCAGGTTACAATGATCTGGATCTCATGATTCTGTAGCTAAGTCCCACTGGCCAGCCAGCAATCTGATTATGTAAGATCATTTGGGTCACATCATGGCTCAACAGTCAGGTTATTTCACAATCCCATATAAAAGTAAGATGACAGGACAGAAGAGGAAGACTGAAGGGAAGACAGGAGGAATGCAGGAGATGCACACTGACAAAGGGCTGATTACATAAGCTCCCACACGAGAATGATCCAAAACAAACTCCAAGGCAGCTTCCTGCATGCTGGCTGGTGGTATCTCTACCCCAGATAAGCAACTGTGAGGCTGTCTCCCCTGAGAAACTCTGACAACTTCATCAACCACAGGTAAGGGAGCCCTGGAGGTTAACCTTGAAAGCTCCCTGTTGGAATCTGCACATATGACACTGCTGCCCATTTGCTATTCCTTAGGAGAGTAAAATGTGTCTATGCAAACCCATGTTTGTTGCCATTACAGATCCAATTTAAACAAGCCCTGTCAGTTTGAGGATGGAAGAAATCCCAGAAACCTCCTGGCAACTTGTTTGCTGTCTTTCCATATGTTAATATAATATACAGATTAGAGATTATTGCATTTTAACATTATAGAAAAAACAATTGGATCTTGAGCATGGCACAACTGTCTCAGGAATGCCAGTTCTTATTACAAGAGGAATGAAATAGAACAAACTGGAGACCCCATCACAGGCAGGTACTGCTTTAAAGAAGATTATCTGACAAGCTTCTGGTTGAGTGCTGCTGCTGGATCTGACTGAATTACCATGTGATTGGCAGAGATGTTTAGCACGTCTCAAAATAAAGCTGCAGTCGCCATCAAAGTTCAGAGCAATGCAGTTCTTCCTAGTGAAATCTGAAAAAGTTGCTGATAAAGGATTTTTGTTTCATCTTGAATTTTTCTTTTTAAACACTAAACTACAAGCGCGCCATATGCGCCAGACTGCAAGATACTAATTTGGGAGCCACTGTCAATGTTCTAGAGTAGAAGTCTGATGAGCCAGAGAGGACAGGGTGGCTTCAAATATAGACTCTCCATGGGACCATAGGCCAATTGCTCACCCCTCAAGCTTCAGCTATAAATCTCAACACCACTTCAGTGGTTCCAAATCATTAACAAATCTCTCCTCGTAAACAGTTAGTCAGTGGGAACCTCTCCCTCTGAAGACCATCCGCATCAGATCTTTCTACCAACTACCATACTTGCCAGATTTATATGCAACAAATGCCATCTCTTTTTGGTGTTCTAGGTTTTGTTATTGACTGAATTGAGACACAGATTATTTCTCCCATTTGAGTTACACAGACTTAAGTGAAACATAGGATAACACTTAGAACAGAACAGGGAAATGCCTTGCTTCACCCAATTCCTTTCAAAACAGTGCTGGAAATACTGGCTACAGTTACAGATGTTAACATTGTTCTTGGATGGGTAACCTCCAGAGCTCAGGTTTCTGTATAAAGAGCTGAAAACTTCTAGATGTGTTTCCCCTCTGAATCAGTAATAAAGCAATACCTTTGCATGGAAATACCCTGCTGCAGTAAGCAAACAGAGTAACTTGGTATCAGTCAGTTCTCTAACCTTAACCTGTATTGATTGCAATTACTAGAGGCTGCAGTGTCACTGGAGAGGACACCCCTGTAACAGACAAAAAGTGAGGGCTTTCCCAAAGCGTTTTTTAAAGATCTCATGAGCAAAGTTAGTTCAGATATCCTGGCTGCTTTCCAACATCAGTAATTATTTCCTTTGAAGTTTCAACCAGATGGGAAATTTTTTCTTTATTCCTGTCTTTAACTGCAGAAGTTGAATTAGTGTGCTGTTAAATGACAAAACATCAGTTGCAAGCTAAATAAATCCTCCTGTCCACACAATTCTGAAAGCACTTTGGGATCCTTCAATATGAAGGATGCTTAAGAACAATTGTGGTGTGTCCATTAAAGCATAGTTGCAATGAATACTGCAATCTTTTCATTTATTCAATAATATATTGATTTCCTCCCTGGAGCTGATTCTTCCCCTGTGCCAGGGCTGGTCTCCAATTTCCTTCCTCGGTGCAGCACCAAGATAAAAGCGCCCTTCGTTCTCAGCTCCCAGGCACACAAGTTGTCTAAGGATCAGACTTTAACATTTTAGCATTTGGTTCAATGGTCTATCTTTGTAACGTCTGCTTAACTGGTAGAGTCCCAAGACTGTTCTCCCCTAGTTCGGCTCTAGAAGTAACTTATTTCTTTTAACATTTCGGGGGTCTATAGAGCAATTCTCAGGTCTCCACTGGTGAGTGGAGGTTAATCTAATAGCTATGATACAGTAATAAGTTGTTAAGCAACATACAACAAAAGAAAATAGCATTATCACACCCACCTTATTTCAACACAAGAAAGAACTCAGAAGCATAAAGGAGTCCAAATACAGCAGTGGAGGGAAATTTTTTCTCCTCGTTTAATCTGTACAATAGCAACCTCCTTCCCAGTCCTTTCCTCAGAGCTTCATAATATGGTAATTTTTCTGGGCTTTCTTCCCTCCTGGTCCTTAACCTCAGATTCCCACAAATGGCACTTTCACCAGGGACACCTCTCATTTTGGGCACACCTTGCAGCAGCATGCACCCTACCCTGCAAAGGAGATGCACAGGGAGCCAGAAGAGTCCTGCAGGGAGAGAAGCATGTCCTGGGCACAGCTTGTAGGCATGAAAGGAGTCACTGATACTTGTACTAGACAAGGTGCACTGTTCTCCAATACAGCCTGTTGCGCAGGCTGTGAGACACCTAAGAAAACCATGTATGTCAGAGCCAGCTGCCACGTAGAGCAGTGACCTGTAACCTGCTGCAGGAGGGACTGCAGACTTCACTCACATGCATCATGGCTGTGCCTGGCCTCAGCAGTGCCACTCCACTCTGCAAGTTTCTGGTCTGAAGGGCACTGAACACCAAGAAAGGAAGTTACACTGAGTATAAGGGAACGACACTTGAAGCCCAAGATGAGTACTTCAGGATATTGGCAATCCAAACTTCATCAGTACTACAACACAAGCATTGCTGCAGGGAAGAGTCACTACAAAGTGGTGGTTGTGGGTAGGTTGTGGGGTTTTTTTTATCATTTCCCCCCTCTCTTACTGGTCTCTCATTCATCCTCTTATAACCCACTGAATATATCATCCTTTCCTTGGAAAAAGTCCTCTCTGTCCATAAAAACTTTGCAAGAGACAGGGAAACTGCTGGGCAGCTTTATGTGTAGAAGGTGGGCACAATATTACCCCCACTTTTAAATGCGCAAAACACTTCAACCTCACAGAAAGCAGCACTGGCTGATTTTGCCTGTGTAGGCGAGCACTAGTAATGGCCTAACCACTATGGCACAAGCACCACCAAAAAAAAAAAAAAAAAAAATCAGTGAAGACTTGCTATGTCAATAAGCTCTTTCTGTCCCATTCACTCAAATGCCAGGAGATCTGCTGAGGTGCTCCAAACAGATGGGCTGTGTTCCTAAAGGGCACATAGGCAACAGCACATCTCCTGCTTTCCCAGTTCCCCAGAAGGCACCAACCCTGCTTCCTGACAAGGAGCCTTGCCTAAGAAGCATGACAGACTGGTTGGTGCGAGTGCCATTGAAGTACCTGGCAGAGTTCACACAGCCACCCTCAGTCAATGCTTAGCCGAGCTGCACATACTTAGCCATTTAAACTTGTCTCATCAGTTGCTCCATCTGGTCCCCTAGGCAGTGTAATGAAAGGCTCCCATCTTGACTTTATTTTACAGGCATTGCATTGGCATGACACCTCATTCTTGGGAAACACAAGGCCTTTAAGAACCTACAGGATGGGTACACCTAGGCAGCAGTCCCAGGCTTAGGTACAGTTATCTATGTACCATCAAGCTGCACCAAGGCAACCAAAACCAAGCACATATATTAGTGACTACTGGAAAATGGTAATTCAGCAATAAAAAACAACATTGTCACTTCTAATACATATTTTAAGTGATTTAAGTGTGTTGATGGAGTGTGACTTACCCTGCTATCTGAATTCCATACACAGGAGAAATGGGAAATGAGTGTTAGTGGGGGGGGGAGAAGAGGGGCTAAATCATCCCCCCTGACAGCTCCTGAACAATGTTTTGCCTGGTTGAGCTACTGATGCCTCAGAAGGTGGTCTAGATGCCCCATTCCTCAACATATAGCTTAAACTTACAAAAATTTTGCTAGTTGGCTACCATGAAAGTAGCATCCAAACTTCAGTTCCCTCTCTCCAATCTTGCATTCTCTTGCATGAGACTCTCACAAACGCAGAACTGAATGGGCAGCTAGCCCACCTCTGCAAAACATGCTCTGGCTCCATGCATGTGCACATGGGCAGATGATCACAATACGCAGCTGTTTATTCTTTACCTGGGCTCTTCCTGGTGTGACATTACCAGGCATAGCTACTGCATGCACTGGAATACAGTAGAGAGAGTCCTAAGTTATCTCTGAACAGAATGGGACTTCTGCATGGCACAGCACGACATCTTGTGGAGATACCAAGCTGAGACTGGAAATAGGTTGCAGCATTGCTGTAGTCTTCCACCTGAGCTAAGTATGTTTTGAATTCATTTGGCTGGCTCTTTGGAGGGGCAATGTTCCATGGATGTGGCTTACATTGCCTACAGGTCCTCAACTAGTTTGTTCACTGTTTTTTCCTCTATCTGACCCTTACCCCCTGACATGACATACACATTCACTGAGTCAACTGACGCTCTCAACACAGCAGCACCCCTTTGCTTCCCATCCCACCTGAGCACTGGAGTCAACACTGACTTGTAAAATAAGAATGCTATGGGTAATTCAGTGGAGCACTTCACACCACTAGACCCATGCAAATACTCAGAGAAAACTTATTTGACCACTTAGCCGATACAGTCAGTACCAGCCCCTCTGGCCTACTCCCATTGGCTTTGCTAGTTATTTCATCCCAGTTTCAGATGGATTAAGCAACCAACTCCTTAGTAACATAACAGGTGTCATGGCTTGCAAAGGGATTTTTGGTATTTAAATACGTATTGCTGTACTCAGTCTCCTATTATTACATCTCATTACATCCTTCCAAGCCTTCAGCAACTTCATGGAAACATCTTTTTGTAGTATTTAGAATTTCCTTAAAAGGTCTCCCACAAATAGTCCCTTTCTTTGCCCACAGTATCTAGCAGCTCCATATCCTCTGGTGATCTGGCTAAGAGAAGCCAGTTCCTGGAGGAGTATAATATATACCCTCTCTGTTCATATCTCTTCCCCCAGAAAGAGGAGATGGCTCACTTGTAAACTTCTGGGCTGAAATCCACTGGAAGACAGTCAAAACAGATTTCTCATTCTGTTGCCACTGTAAATAAGAAACTGGCAGTAGCACATAAAGGACTCAAGACTGAACGAATGATGCTGTCTTCTTCCCACAGACCATGCCATAGGGAGACAGAAAAAAAGGAAAAGGCAACACATTCAGTCTCCCAACCAGGTCATAACCCAATTCATCTCGTGAGTGGTTAAAATGAACCGAGTTTGGGTAGCCGCAGAGAGACGAACACTCGATCCCAAACCTCCACATCAGCTCTCTCTAAAACTCAAATTTTGCCTAGCTGTACAGAGCATTCGCATCCTTGCTGCTCAGAGATAGAACAGCAGAGGAAGACTGTTCCTCCTTGTAGCAGGTGCCTCGTTGCATTAGCTGCAGCAGATTTCAGTCCCTACAGGAATACAGCTTCCTCCCTCCCCATTGGGAGGATTAACACTTGTGCTCTCTACAAGCAACTGCTTGTCTTGCAACTCTAAAATAAGCACCTTTGAGGTGCCTACAGGATATACATTGCCTCTGGTTCCCTGCACTCTTGTCAAGCTCTTGGGGTGATGCAAGCTGTCAGCCACACGATCCCACAGCAGAGGAGGGAGCAATGCCGGTGCTCTCCATGGAGAGAGCAGGCTTGCTGTAATTGGCTCTAAAAGCAAATTCCACTGGGTCCAGGGGAGGGCAGACACAAGCACGTGTCTGTGCATACGCACACAGAGGATCTCTTATTCCTTTCGGCTTCTCCTGTGCAAGCTTACTGACCTCCTGCAGTATTAATGAATTCCTCTGTCACCTCCTTGCTCTGACATCTGCTCAGGAGAATGGATGAGTAAGCAGGTAATCCAATTGGGCAGGAGCAAAGCAATGAGCCAATTCTCCTGCACAACTGTGTTACCCTACTGCTCTTTGGCACTGCCTGTCCCTAAAGGCCCAGTACTCCAAGAAAAGCTTTCAGGCTTCCTGCCCTGAGGATGGCTGAAGAGACCTTCTTCACCTCCAACTTACCTTATTGCTTCTGTAAGTATGACATAAAAGGCCAACTTTTGTCATTTTTCAAGATTTCAACATTGAGAAAGCAAAAATGAAACCTCAATTTTCTTCATCTCCTCCTCACTTTCTGCAAAGCAAATCAACATAAACAATTGCTCTCTCCCCACAGCACATCAGACCAGACAGATCAAAAAAGCTTATAGACAGAAGAAACAAATCAGATCCAAATCAAACACTTCCAGGAAAACAAATTCTCACATACTCTTTAGAAAGTTAAAACAGGTCGTAATATTACATGGTTGGGAACTGAGGACAGAAAATGTCCATAAGGTTAATCCAGTTCACATCAGGGCTAGGACAGGATTGGTCCATACAAGTTACTGACCAGCGCTTTTCTCTAGGCTTGATTTTAAAGGCATCAAACAACTGAACTTTTGTCAATTCCCTTCCAAGAGGCATTTGGATTCAATCAGTTTAAAAATTAAGACCATTCTCACTGATATGCAGATGAGCTCTTCTTTGTCCAGACACTCCTGTTACCAATACTTCACTTGCAGTTGCAACAACAAAACAATTTTCTTCTCCAGTTTATGCACTTTTTAGGATGCCTGTTTGCCTGTCCCTGTTTTACAGGCTTTCAGTGGAGCACTTCATTGTAGGAAGAGCAGAGATGATCTCTCCCACCTCCGCCATCTCCCATTCATACCTTATCACTAAAGGATCTGCTAAAAATGAACGCTCAAAAGTTTCAAGGAAAAAAAGCAAGAATGCAGACAGCCTTTTTTGTTCACTATGGGAATGTGTTCATTTCTGCTTGGCTCAAAATAGTATCTGACAAGAGCGAATCACACAAGTTCTGAAAAACTTACAAGAAACAAGCAAAGAAATCTATAGCTGCCTTCCTCAATCTCACTCCCTGCCTGCCTTCTTATTGACTTCTGCTGCCTGCATCGACAATTTGTAGCTACCTGTCTGCTTTCTCCTCCATAAAGGTAACTACCAAAATAAGAGAGGAGTGGGGAGAAGGTGAAGCAGTGAATTACTGTGAGGACCTCCAGCACTGCTTCTTGCTGGGAGGGATAAAGAGGGGTCAAAGAGGAAATACACAGCACAAAATTCTCTTGCTTTCATGAGAAGCCACTGAGCTAACTCAATAGGAATAAAAACCATACAATAGATTTTACCTCACTTATCTAAATGCCTAAAACATCCCAAAATACCTTAATCAGTCCAGCCCTGAGGAAAAGAGGGGGAAAGAAGAAGAAAAAAAAAATAAAAAATACACCCAGAAAACAGCAAGACCCAGGATCAAGTCCTGAAGCTGATGCCCTCCCTAATCCTGAAATGGAGGAGACAATATTGCATAGCCTGTGTACCCAGGATACCACTAACCACCAGGGGTTGGGTATGGAAGGAAGAAGATAATATCTACCTTCAGAGGAGATTAATCTCCATTCTTCTGTTAACTTAAACTTTCAACAACTTTTTATCCACCACTTTTCTTGCTCAAGTCTTCCCTCTATTCCCCTAATGTAGGAGTTATACCTACTGACACTCTTTTATACGTAACTAAACACACCAACCCAGAGATGAGATCAGTTGCATTTTTATGAACAGGGGATCCAAGGACTGAAACCAAGCAATACACAAAAACACATTGGAAAGGCTATACCCATGTAATTCCAAGCCACAAAAGGGTTGGTTTGAATTTAGCTCCCATTTCTTTTCAAGTCAAAGAGAAAAGATACATCTATGCTCTCTCCAAGGACTTGACTTTTTTTTTCCCCTCTATCCTTTTCCTTCCCCTGGCCCTTTCTATTTTCTGTTACTTTAAACTTCCCTTCTTGTGGATGATCCTATGTTGCTGAAGAGCCATACTTGATCTGAGAAGGAAAACAGAGAAAAGCATCAGCTTTTGTGTGTATATATACATATACGTGTATTTAAATATACACATACATCTTTCTCTACGCAAGTGCGTGTATGAAAACCCACCACACTTGAGAACTCATCAAGGAATTACTATGTATTTTTATGTATACCTACATATATATACACACACTCACACCCCCTTCCATATTGATTTTGTATTGATCACAATGTGAATGAAAAAACTGCAGGAGGGAGCAGCCAGGACCACAGTCTTCTCAGGACCATAGCTGTAGCCACAGGGGAGGTGCCATACATTACGCACACAGACAGCCCTAGTGCCTTACTGAAGCACACAACACTTCCAGCCCTCTATATGCCTATGAGTTTCTGCTCGGTGGAAATCAAACCACACAGAGAGAAAGGCTGGCCTCAGCCCAGCACGCAGTCAGCAAGCACCCCATGGTCACATCCAGACCTGAAAGCTGGAAAGTGCTTCCAGGTTTAGAGTTTAAATGCCCACAAGGGGTAAGGAGGCGGGGGATGGGGATCAAAGCAAATGTTAGAAATTATTAGAAAAGGATCTCTGCCAAAACAGAGAGCATCATTATGCCACTGGACGTATTTCTAAAGGAAAAAGATTAAATGTGAACACTCTGAGCAGCGGTACTACACAACTGTTTGATCACATAGATTTTGAAATTCACCCAGCTAGAGCCACAAAAGAAAAACAACCAACCATAGTACTATGTTAAATTTGTTGAAATTTCTCAAGAGCCAGAAGGAAGGCTACAAGTAAAACTTCTTAGAAAGCATGCCAGAAACCCATTCAAAAAGCCTTCTAAAACCTCTCAGTTTAAAACGCCTTTATCTGACATGCACAAAAAAAAAATCCCTCATGGAGGCCTAAACTATATGTAGTTTATTCCTTATTTGATAACTTAAGAGTCTGCGGGTTATTTTCTTAGTGTTATGAAGGATTTTTTTTTTAAAGATATACATATTTTAGTTACATGCCAAACATACTGATTTTTTAATACAGTAATGCTCCTTTTTTAACTTGGTTTTGTTACACAGGTAGGTAAAGCCTTACATGGTTCAAGACCTGCAATCACAACCAAACCTCCACACTTCCATTCTAAACAAACAAGTAGTCTTAAAAGCCAAAACAAACAAGTTGTGTCCAACTCTTCCACAAAAGTCATAACAAGGCTACATAATTTGGGTTTTGCTATGGTATTTGTAACTAGTTTTTCTACAAGCAGAGAAAAAAATAAACAAAAACCTGAGTTTCAAAATAAGGATGCCTTTGCTACACAAAGACCTACTGTAATGGGAAGCCTTCCTACAGAATACGGTGTTAATTCCATTGCTTGAGTCACCCAAGATAGGATCAGCAAGCCCCCTTACAGGCTAGGCGTAACTGGGTGAATAGCAAACTCAGCTTTACTAAGTGTCTTCTGTTCATATCTATAGCGGTATGAAGCATCTGTCTTCCCCCAAGCAGCACAGTGGAGGGAGGAATCTTTTTTGCATAGAAAACCATCTTGAGCAACACACTGTAATCAAATTAAGTCAATGAGTCATACCATAACACCAAGAAAAATCAGACACGTGGTTACTTTTTCCTACGATGACCTTGATTCCATTCATGTAAGAGCAAACGTTCCTAGAAGTTGAAAGCCTGGATATGGGGAGGGAGAAGAAATAAACCACACAGGACTTACTGATTTGGTACACTGGCACACACTGTCACTCATCCAGTCCTCCAGAATCCAAATCAATTTAAGAAGGCCAGAACAAGACACCAGTCTTATCTCACAAACTAACACACCCAACAAGCATCTCCTTTGCTGTGCAGCTACAGCACACTGAAAGTGCACCCCTGCAGCATCCACCCAGAGGCACCATTTAGTAAAGCTGGTTTTACATATTAGCCAGACAACTGCTTAACAGAAAGCTTAGTAGTAGGGAAACTTGAGACGAGAAGACTAAGTCACTTGGAGGGAAACCCAAAGTAACCAAAACAAAAAAGGCAGTTCCTCATTTTTTAAATGCAAGTGCAACAGACAACAGACTGATCCCAAAGCTTTGACAGGCTATGGACTAGTGCTCTGGAAAAGGAAATAGCAGTGGGAGGATTCAGCAGCAGCCAAAGAAGTGGTCAACCCAGCAGATAATAAACCGGTTATGAGCAAGCTTTTATATCAAGTACTTGATAGAACATATAATTACAGGAAGCTTCAAGCCAAAGGTCTCAAGAGTCACCTAATTCACATGATGGATGGAAGATAACATCCCTCTTCCCAGTCCAACACCTTGCCCACTGAATGGCAATAACTTTCCTCTGAGCAACGTTCCTAGGTCAGTGCTGCTGGTCATCCACAAATGTCATTGTCTCACCCAGATGTCAGCCTGGGGTCTGATACTGCGGAAAAAAAAACTCAGCAAGGAGCTTGCACAATAACCAATAAACCAAAGAGCCCATTCAACACCTATGTGCACACATACACACACAATCCATTTCTTAAGAGGCAAAAATCATTAGATGATAATTTTATGACCACAGAGCTGCTTTGGGCCTTGTTTTAAATTGGACTCCCTAACCCTAAGAGCTTATAAACCATACCCTAATTCCTCACAGCCAGCCAGGTGCTTAAACAAGGGTCAGGCTGGAATGTAAAAAGCTGCATATCTCTGTCACCAGCACCCCAGAGCTGTTCAGTTCCATCAGGCAAGAGCTGGATTGAAGTCAATTTGAGCCCTGAAAGTGAAAGGGCTTGTATTTGGTTCACAGTTTTCTTGTTACTGTAACCATAACACTTTCCTTTCTCTCTTTAAAATATTTTACATGAAACAGCATAACATGGTCTCTACCTCCCATCCTTACAATTTCTCTACTCCTTTGATCTAGGCAGGAGAAAGTAGGATAATTATATTTTTATTCCAGACACAAAAATCTCCATTTCTAATAAAGAATGGCTCCTTTAAAGAAAGGCAGCTGGATAATGGTTGGAATGCAAAGTGGAAGGAGACAGACATGGTGGCCATAACCCCACAAATCCACTGCTACCATATTATGTTTGATTTTCAGAACAGAATACTTTGCCTGAAAATTGCTTTTTTTTCTCTTTCTTTTGCTTCTCTTCTATTTCTTATAATTTTAGCATAGGAAAGAAGAAAAAGTTAATTTTAAATTTTGCTTCCAAAATTATTTTGAATTATTGATCCATCACTTCTTATGCTCCTCTCGGATAATTGAGGGTATATGGGCAATATAAATGTCACAATTCTGTAGTTTCTTAAATTCTACATCTTGAAAGTCTCTCTAGATCTGAAGATGCAATTACAGGGCTGCATACTAACAAGACAGGGAAAGAAATCTAAAAAAGAGCTGATATCAGGAGATATTTTCATTGCACAAGGGAAGTTTGTGTGATGCAGGAAAATTGTTTCACATAAAACAGAGATCTTGTTTGGCTTTTGCTCATACAATGACCAGATTACATGAAAGCTCTGCAGCTGTTCTGCTACTTAGAGAAAGCAATAGTTGAGAATTTTAAAACAAAAATCACAGAACCCTAAAATGAATTATTGAAGGAATGGGAAGCCATGAAGTTATTTGTCCAAACATAGGGTTTGACTGTGTTTTGTGTTGTGCCAGCAATATGCTGCAGGTTGACCTCCTGATGGCTACGGAAAAGCTAGTCCCAGACTTCTGCATACTTTGAGGCTTGGCAAGTCAGGCCTTGGCATCTCAGAGACAGGAACTGCACCGATGCAGATGATGTATCAGAAAAGGAAGGACCAAACTGTAACAGTCATGGACTTTGTGGCAAAGATGGCAGCAACAAGATGTGGATGAAGGGGATAAGAAATTGCATGGCATTACATGTAACAGTCTGTTACCAAGACCTGGCTGCCTATCCCATACTGGCTTCTTTCCTGCTTCTGTTTGCTTTACCATTGACAAGCATGTGAAGCAGCATCTTCACTTGTCCGTCACCAGTGAAAGTGGGAGCTGCATCCTGACCAATACCAAAAGAAAAGAGCTGGGTGGTTTCCATCAGAAAGGGAAAGATAAGAGAAGCATAGCCACACCTCCATCCAAACAGCATACATCCCATCCCTAGATTCATCCTATGGGTGTCAGGTTTATTTCCAGCTCCCACTGTCAGCTCCTTATTTGTGGATCAGCTTCTCATTCCGGCTGTGTACAGCACTGAGCCCTCATCCATGCATGACACCTTCAGCTACACCTGCAATACTAAACAATATTTCTGCCAAAATGCCTGGTTCTTAACCAAAAAAAAAAAAAAAAAAAATCTTTCAAGTTCTCCTGTGCTAGCAGCAGTAGGAGCGTGAAGGTCACAGCAGAACCAACACAGGGGGCACTGGCTAGACAAGCCAGAGGCAGCAAAGCAGGACAACCCTAGCACTCCTTTACAACAGCACTCACACCATTACCAGTTTATTTGTGTTAGGAATACATCTGACCCACCAACACATTCAAAGTAAGAGCAGGAAATATTATTCCTATATGACTGTAGATGGGTTCCTTTCCCTGCCCACCCCACACCTTATCAATTCAACTGGCAATAGTATTCATTTGTGAAGCCAAGCAGAAAAAGAGATAGGCAAGCAATTTATCTGCTAAAAGCACTGTCTTGATGATGAAAGCAACTGCCCAAATTCAACACATAATTGATAACAATTTTTGCAATTGAAAAGCGTTCACCCTATCCCTAATGTTTTAGCTTGTCCAAAAACATCCACCAAAAAAATCCAGGGTTCATATAGCACTTGAGAACTATATAGATGATGTACTGTACAGCTACGTACTCTTAATTTAAAAGATTTCAGTGAGCTGTCTACATACCCCAAGAAGGTCTTCAGTCTAAGACAGACCAAAATTAAACAGTCTCAGCTTGTAAAATGTTTATGTTAGAAAGTTGCATAATAGGAAGTGCCAGATCCATGAACCAACAAACATAAGAAATCTGTAACACTGAAAATAACAGCTCTGACTGAAAATTTACTCATAACATGCTGTACTTTTTACCACTAAGGTGGGAAATATCTCTCAGACCACCGCATACCACTAATAGGTCAGGGCACATCTTTTCTTGCTAATCTTGCCTGTTGGATTATTTGGATACAGGAAGAACTATGATCTCTAAAGATTTTTTGCTGTGTGTCGTAAGAGCCCAGCCCAAAGCCTAGTGAAGTTAATGATGGTAGTGGGCACTCAATTATATGTATATTCACTTAAACAAAACAGTCCTAAATCAAATCTTGCCTTGGTCTTCACAGTACTTGAATGCATCATGGTCTAAGTTACACAACTTTAAATATATTCCTTTCTAAAGGAAATTAAATAAAAATTCAGAGTAATTTAACTTACCTATATACTTCAGAACAAAATTTAAAACCCCCAAAAAACTTCAAAATAAATACACTACTTCCTAATAAGAAAATTCTAAATACAACTGCACTAAAAATGTGATTTATGTCACAGAAGTTTTAAGAAGAAACTCCTTTTTCAAAAAGAGACCACAAATACAGATGACACGACGACTGTTCTGTGCTATTTATTTTGATATAAAAAACACTCTTTTGTGCTGTCCAAATATTTTCTAAGTGTCACAGACTTCTGAACTGACACTAAGCAAATCCAAAGAAACTGAGAAGGAGCAAACTATGCTTTGGCAACTGAGTAGAACACGACAACATCTCTTGGCAGTGAGGAGACAGGGCGGCAATTTCAGATTGTGGGATATGCTTCTTCAGAGCCAGTCTTTCTGCTAAAGTGGTCAGCAGTGGGAAGGCAAACAGTGCTGACCACTGAACTGTATCAGTTTAAGTTCAGCCAGGCTGCAGGCACAGGCAGGCATCATTTTGTTGGTTCTTTTCAGGTAGTGTTTTTAAGATCACCATCTCTAACAGAAGATCTAGAAAAACATCAGCTAAATTTTCAGCTGGTGGAATCAATGCACACTGAGTTATACCAATTCACACAAGATGAAGAGCAAGGCAGTTTTGCTAGTGCAAGAGCACAAATTCTGCATTCAAGGTACGGGACTGCTGTTCTGGTATGTTCTACCTCTCCACAGTGGTAGCTGCCCTTCCGACCCAACAGCCAGCATATGAAGCTTTCAGTCTGGTCCGGCTGGCAGGATGGTTAGAGGTCCCGCTCAAGCTCTAAACCCAAACCAACTGAATTTCAGTGGGATGAAAGCCCCCCAAAATCACTCAGATTTAGGCAGTCACCAACATTTTTTCCCAGTTCTTTTTGTGAGCCAGGACAGGGAGACAAGGGTTCCCATAAATGAGGTGGTTTTCCTCTAGCACGGAGCCTCCAAAGTCTTACTGCTTCTATGGGCAACAGCATTACCAGCACAACAAAATACCCTTCGCGTGCTTTTCAGTGCGGCCACTTCCATCTGAGCACAGAACACATACCCTCCATTTCCTAGGTTTTACATAAGCTGTGGGCTGCTAGGAACCTAATAACTGTGTGTTTTCAGTTTTGTTTGCTTTTAATCCTGATGGAATTTTCTGGTCATGGCTCATAAAGTTCTTTAAAAGCATGCGAAGTAAAATATGCCACAGTCTCAGTGTGTTGTTATGGCAACTGGAATATTCAAAGTTACCAGGAACTAAATATCTATTTGTTAACTTACAGTGCTATTATTTTTGACTGGAATGTGACTGCATTCTCTTCCACTCAACTCACTCATTTTTCTTTTTGATCCCAAAACAACCAAGACAGGGAAGAGGGTTGTCTGCACACTTCTTTACCACAAAGAACTGTACAAACCTTCCCTGACCAAGGATAATTAAGGTAGGGTTGTAGGCATCCAAGTCCATCAACATCCCCAATTCTGTTGGTCACAAGACCTTCCCTCTTGGAGTAACAAGCAGATCAAAATGCACGTAGCAGCCAAAGCAAAGTAAAAGGAGTTAAGATTTCTGTGCTCTGCTCCAAACTCTGTCATAGTTGTTTAGTTACAGCGGGCAAGTCACTAAGCCCAATATTTAAATTTCTACTGCTTTCAAATGGCTTCATTTTGTGTTTCTGATTTGAACCATATTAGCCCTGAAGCTTAGAGATATTAATTATCCACATGATCCAGCAACTGAGGCTGGAAGTGTGACTGCTCAGTCACTGCACCAAACACTCCCGAAAAAGCTCCATTGGTCATGTCACAATTAAAACGCAGGTTTGCGGCTACTTTTGACATCTGTCTTTAATCCCCCCATGCTTCGGATTCCCACCTCCAGAAGGGCCAGTGACACCCACAGTCCTAGTTGTACTCATTGAATTGCATTTCCTTGAAGGGGTGGAAGAGCCAGGAATCTTCCTCTCTTCTTCATACACTAAACTATAATCCAGGGCTAAGAAAACTAGTTCAGATTAATTCCTATGTGACAAGGCCTACCTCTACTCACCCTAAATCACTATTCTAATTAACGTGAAACAAACCATAACTATACACAATTGTAGTATCATTCAGCTTTCTAGTTAGTAAATATACAATTACTCCTGCTTTTGTTTTATTTCTGTCCCCGCTTCACTCTGACTTTTCTTTGCTGCAAAATGCAGTGCATCTTTCCATGCATTTGTTGCAGTGTCTTCTTTATTCTCTCACCTTACCACTTCATTTCTCTTTTTTCACTTCTAAATCTATCCCTAGCCACTTCATTAAACCTCTCTTCATGCCAACTTTTCCTACTTGCTTATACCAGAGACTCACTCAACCATCATTCCCTGCAACCTCATGCCTCACTCAAAGCCTGAGAAGTTTACCAAGACTCTATGACGAGGAAACTAAATTTCAATTCAGTACTGTGATGGAAATGTAAGACCAGATTAAAAAAGAAAGGAAAGAATGCTTAGATTTGTACAAGACTTTCCTGAGAATCTGTCCAAGAACCTCTCAAACATACTTCTCAGGAGACTTCCATGCCCATTTTCCTGGCCCAGGAACACCACACTTAAATCAAGTTAAAGATCCCAAACTCTCTGAACTTCAGCCATGACTGAATTACAAGCGGCTGGAAGAAGGCAGATGCTCAGGGAAGTCCTTCCAGCTCTACGGGTCCCTGCTGCAATGCTTCTGTAGCTGTCACCACTTTAAAAGTTTTCACTGCTTAATTCCATTTCATTCAGAAATAACAAAACCACCAAAAAAAGCAAACCCAAACTTTAAATGCAGGCATATTTAAAAAAATCTATTGAGTTTTGTTAAGCTACAAACATTAAGCTACAAGCATTATCCTGGCTCTATAAGCTGCCAATCTTGATATTATCGAGGACAGCTAGCTTGCTTTCTTTAGTTTTTCATGTAGGCAGTTCAATACAGGCAGGTAGCCCATTCCTTTCTCTTATCACTCCTATTCAGCCAGTTCTGCCGGAGTTGGGGACTATCTCATTTTCAGATTCCCTGCACATTCTTTCTTCCATTCTCTGGCACTGCAATTCTTTCAAAACTGGATTGCCAAATGAATAGTATTTATCTTGAATGATCTTCCAAGAGGAAGCACAATGTAGGCTCCTTCTCCATTAACTATTCTTGCTGTCTTATTCTGTGCATTAAAAGGTAACCAAATAATTCTGTCCCTCTCTGAAAAAGAGAAGTTCACTGCTGAATTTCAAATTCAGGTGATACACAGTCTGCTCACACACACCTTTCAGAGAGGCAACATTTCTAAAAAACATAAGTAACTCCTTGTCTGTTTTCCCTTCACGTTGATTACCCATGACTACTGAGCTTTGAGTCCTCAACTACTACAAATCCCACTGAGGAAACAATCAAGTCTTTTTACTAGGGAGAATTTTGCTGCTGCTTGTCCAAGATTGTGACTCATGTCAGTTCTAGAAAGACCACAAAATAGACTGGAGGAAAAGTATTATCAACAAGATATCTAGGAGTAGGTAGGAATGAACAGAAATCAAGTATTTCTATAGCAACTGAACTATACTCTGGGAATTTATTCCAGAGATCTAGTTACACAATGGCAATTTATGGACAACATGCTAAACACTTGGCTATAATTATATCTAATGGCAGAGAGTCACACAGGTTGTATAGTTACTGTGCTTGTAAACAAAGAGATAATAGCTTGGAACAAAGAATAAAAACCAACAAGAACTAGGAGTTAGATTGATACACACCGTATTTATTTCATTCAGGATGCAAGTTATATCTAGACTTGTCTTTCTGGAGCTGAAATGGCACCAGGCTACCATCACAACAATCTATCTAGTACAAGAAAACCAAAAGCTAAGCTTAAGCAAGAGGATTGTTTAAGTGCAAGCACACAGCATACAACAGATCTGGTCAGTGGTAAGTCAGGAAAATCAGTGGTACCAAGCCACTCCTACCTGAACAGGAAGACTCATTGCCACCGTACAGAGGACACATTTACAAGCAAGTTTCCTGTAAGCGTTGTGTACAGACATGGGTCATAACAGAGGGAGAGAGAGAGACATTTCTGCAAGAACAGCAGCAGAGCAGGACACCAGCAAGCTCAAGGATTGACCCTCAGAAACATTCCACCTCCCAACAAAAGGGCCACTACTGCAGCAACTATATAGCACTAGCCAGAGTAAATAGAAGCAGGGAAAAACAGTGTTTCCAGTGGAGCCCCCTCGTTAGAGCAGCTGCTTCCAGTTGATTTAGAAGAGTCAGCTGTTCAGTATCACTTCTTTTAACATGGGAGCTAGACCAGTCTTTCCCTCCATATCCATGACCTTGCTTCCCACTAACCAGCAGCCAGGAGGAAACAATGGGAGATCCAGGGACAAACTTGGGATTAGACCTTTCTGTTCCTCAAGCAAGCCCTCTCAGCCATCAATGTGCATAAAAGAGCAGTAAGAGATAGGCAAAAAGCAGCTACTGCCTCCCATTAAACGAGCAGCAAAGGCCAGTGATACATTCAATGTGCTTTCAGTCCCCATAGCAGTAAGTAAGATCTTCTCAATAGTTTCCCTGGGAGACTGCATATGTACAGTTAGATGTTCAAGTACTGCTAACAGCATGAGGGCCAAACACACTGATGGCAGGGAAGAAACAGTTGAAGCTGCTGTGGGTAAGGCAAATTCAGCTCATTTCTCCTCCCACCCTAACTGTGTCCAGCTCAGACAGATCTCTTCTACTCTAGGTAGGCTCAAACAATAAGACAGATGCTCAAGTAGATAGGAAATTCAGTCCTAGGACTATACAATTCAGAAGCCAGTTACGTATTCTCACCCTTTTTATCACATAGTTGCCAACTCACCCGGCCCACATCCAATACCATAAAATAAGTCGGTTTATTATAGTCAGATTCTTAGAGAGCAGGTCTCCATAGCAATACACCAGCAATATTATTGGTTCCTTACTACCACTGTATTCTTTTCTTACATATATCACAGTAAGTCTTAGAGCTGTCCACAATAATCTCCATCTAACTAGGCAGAGGTGCAGTATAAACACAAAAGTGACATCTACCATCCCTCTAGTTTGCCATCTAAAGGGAAAGAATTCACAAGAGTTAGAGATAAGCAGCTTACAGTCATATAGCAAACTGGTAACAAAATAAAAGCTATACTTCAGTTCCCCAGTTCTTACCTTGTTTCATTACTTAGTAGATAACTAGAGCAGCAAGGAAAGGGTTCAGGACTCAAGATATCTTACTCCATGTACACAAGATAGAAAATATAACTGACCTAGCCTAACAACACTTCTTGGCCTCAAGCTTAAATCCAACCTGGAATCTAAATCATTAAAAAAAAAAAAAAAAAAAAAAAAAAAGCTTGGCAGGTACCCTGTCTGTGAACTTCTGTGCTCCTAATCTTTTGCTTGAAATTTGTGCTGGGGTCGCAAACCTAGAAATATGCAGAGAATCAGTGCAGGCAACCAATTCTACTCTAGGAAACCCTTCAGACCAAAATCTCAAAACATCCTGCACAGCCCTTTTGGGAAGGGAGCCGATAAGTCCTCCAGAGCACCTCCCTCACTCTAGCCTGGGCATTACAACAGTCTGTAATGCTACTTGTAGCTCCAAAACCTTGCAGATTACCACCTTCACTTGGCTCAGGACAGCCTTATAGGTCTCAACCCTAAACGCTGCCTTCCATGAATCACAACTCCAACCTTATCCCAGGAAATCCTCAAGATGACAATTTTAACAGTAAACCAAGAATTCCTGTAGATCCTAACTCAGTATCAGGGAGCACTGCAGGAAAGCCATTCCCTAAGGGATGGGAACTGAGGGGAATAACACAACCAGCAAGACAAGAGCCTTACTGGCTAGAGCCTGTCCCACAGTACACAAGCAAGACAGACCTGGAGATGGCAGCCACATCCAACAAAGAGTCCAGATCATAAGGCAGTACCATGGTGATGAGGCAGTTCCATAGATAGATTGGGAAGTCAATCTGTAAGTCAGAGCTAGGATGAGGCCTGGCAATTGCCAGGCACAGCCATCATGATGAGGCTGGGCCAAAAATCAAGTCAGGTAGTTAAAGCCAGGAAGTGAGTCTGCAAGTTGAGGTCCAGATCACAGGACTCCATGGCTAGGCACTGGCATAGCTGTAGATAAGCTAAAGATCAATAACCCCTCCCCAACACAGCTCAGACAATAACTGAAAGCTGAGGGCTGAGCTTAAATAGAGATCCTGGCCCACAGGTGTGGGCCCCAGGTGAGGCTCATCAGGGCTATTAAGGCTTATTAGTGCTCTCAGAGCCCTGACACACTGATACACCTGCAGTTCCCACTCTTAAGAAGTCTAAAAGGCAAAACAAAAAAACAAACCCCTAGTACCAGTGTCCAATCCCAACAGGCCCCTACAAGCTCCAACCCTCATCTTAGTCTGGGAGAACCCCTTGAATCCCTGTGTAATCTTAGCGAAGCGACTTATAAACCCCAAACCTAACCTTAGTATAGAATGCCCTACAAGTCCTGGCTGTGGTTGCCCTCCCATATCAGCCAAAATGAAGACAATCCCTTTTCACAGCTCCGGTAGCACCCCCTCAGTGGTGTGTGCCTGCTCCAAACAGTATGGGTCAGTCACCAGTTGTCTTAAGCCCTGCCTCGCAGCAAGAGTCAGCCTAGGCAGCACATGACTGAGCTATTATACCATTTTTTTCAGGATGCTGGGACAAACCAATACAAGTTGGGTCACCTGGCATTCTTAACCAGGCGTACCTCTATTCTGGACTCTCAATCCTCACCTAAGATATTTTCTACAGCTTTCACTGTAGGCACAGAAACCTCTGTAATGAACAGTGCTTTGCCATCTCAAGAGAACCTCCCCAGATTCCTGTGCCGAGTGTACCAGAGTGCAGCAGTTGTAACTACTTCAGTACACACTAGCAGTTCCAACCTTTTTAGAAATCACTTGCAACAAATATGACAAGTACATAGGGAAGGCAGGGGAAAACTACAGGATAATCTTACAGGCTGACATTTCATTTTCTCCAATAGTAAACAAGGCATATGTAATATCTGTAGAATTTGGACATCAGCCTGCACTCTTAGCAATAGGGGTGGAACTTGTGCTCTTCACAGGAGGGAAAGGATGGGATCAGCAGAGGACAGAGGCTACACTTCTGATCGGGTCTAGACAGAGAGGTTACAATCCATCTCCAGTTCAGTTCATCACAGACCAGTTACCAGTGCCTAATTCACATAAAAATAATAAAAAAAAAAAAATAAAAAAAAGTTGAATTCCAAGGTCAAAGTAATGATGGACAAGTTACAATGGTGAGACTAAACATAAGCCTTGACAGAAATATAACTGAGTGTTATATCAATAGTCTCAGCAGCTCGCGCAGGGTGAAATCTTCCTGTCTGTGAATGTAATGCTTTTTTATTCACCCAGCCAGAGTCACACCCCAAAAAGTTAACATTACATCTTAAAAATGGAACATGACACCTTCCAGAAAACCTTGCACTTTCCCAATCCCCTGGAAGCTATGTGTTAAGCGTTCCTCAGTCATTCACCTCAGAAATAAAGACCCCATCCAGGGAGCTGAAATATGTGGGTTATGCACTGAGAAAATACATTAACATCTTTATTGGCTGCTCCATCCGACCAAGTCTTTTCCCATAAAGAAAACAGTCCCCATGACACTAATTTCCCCCTTTGAGCTGAGTGTTTTGTAAAAGTCTGTGATTATCAAAGCAGCACCGAAGTGGAGCCACAGATGCGTGGAGCCAAGCTTGCCCCTGGTCATACTGCCAGGGCAAGCGGGCCCCCATGCCCATGCTAGGAGCCCTCACATGGCCCGGCTGCTACACTGGCACCTCTGGCAGGACCTCCCTGCAACAGCCCCGCTCCATCAAAGCCCACTTTCTGCCTCTCACCCAAAATAAGGCCATTCATCTCCCTCTTCTTGGAACAAATTTCAAACACGTTCTTCCGTAGCAAGGTCTCACACCACAACAAACACCATGACAGGGGTTTATCACATGTCCAGAACTGAAACCTAATCTGAGCCAAAGACAGACAGGGCTCCCCTAATTTGGGATTTGAGGGATAGGTACGAGAGGCATTAACTTACAGCTTTTTCTGATTGGGAGCTTATTTTCACGGACATTCTCTTCTAGTTTTTAGTTAAACAACAAAGGAAGATAAAGGAAGATGGAGAAGGCTGACAAGCAGATGAGGAAGATTGTACCTCAGAAGCTAAAGCCAAATGAAAGTATATTACACACCCACAAGCAACAGCATCAGTGTGTGCCCACATCTTTCCACTGGGTGCTGTCCCACGTTTACATGTTGTCCTGGGCAAGAGAATACTCCTAAGCAGTGCTGCTGGGAGGAAAGCTGCATTTTACAGTGCCGGTCACTTCTGCAGTCAGGTTTTGTCTTGCAGGAATGAAGTGGTGGCCCATGGGCAATCATTTTCTCCAGATTTCTCACATTTCTTACATAGTTTTTGAATAAAACCATCACCCACAGCAAAAGCTGTTGTTTCCACCCCTCTTGCCTGGCACACAGAAATACAAAATGGTGCATTTGTACTGCAGGTTTTTTGGTCTGAGGATCTCCCTCCACAAGGGTCACTATCAGCTTCACCTTGCAGTGACTCCTGACCAGAGTATGGATCTGGAAATGCCTTTGCCTCTATGAAGCCACCAGCTCAAACTGCCTTCTGTGGTTTTGCATCTAACTCCAAATAGCAGCTTAAAAAGCGCTCTTGACCATCTGGGTTCTTAGCTTTCAGGGTTTCAAACCCTGAGTAAAAGCTAAAAATATACTGTATCATATCAGATTTTATCAATGGAATCCACAGAGGACAATAAAATCTGGCTCTTTCACATTTCCCCTTCTAGGCACACCTACACAATGATTTTCACTGTCCTTTCCTCCAGCTCCCAAAACAAGAAAAACCTAGCATCACTGTCACTCCCAAGAGAAAACATCAGCAGTCCCTGGCTCTATCAGTCATATTCTCAATGCCAGTCTGGGACGTAAAACACTGCCTGACTTTTTCACCTACATAATATCACATGTATCTTAAGTAGTACTCTACTACTAAACTTGTGAAGTAGCTATCTTTTAGGACTTTGTGATAGAGTCAAATTTGGAGCTTTCAACTACAATGCTTTTAATTAACAGGAGAATCATGACAGTCATTAAAACAATGCAGGGAATAACCAAGTTTCAGCTTTATCAATTTCCCTGTCTGTAATGAGACTGACGTTTCTGAAGCCACAAAAGAAGAGAGAAGAAGAGATCATTTTTTCCACTTATGCAGCTGAAATCCTCCATACTGTGCAAAAATCAGGCTGGGAATTTCCTGAGAACAGTCCTGATTAAAACAGAGAGGAAATTCCCTGAACTTGCTATATGAAGTCAATTAAAAAATACCAAATGAAAAGCCCTTTTGGCTAGGATCCACGCATGCAGAGACACAGGATAACAGAAGAGCATTCACGCTTTCCCAACCTCAGGACAAATCTGAACCAAATTTCAAGCTGAAGTTCTGATTTGGTTGGTTGTTTGTTTTTCAGAACAGTAGAATTTGTCATCCTTCCTGCAATAAGAGGCAAAAGTCACAGAATACAAAACTTCCAGAGCAGGTATAGCTATTAAGTTTTGTGCAGCTCCATACACAATATTAAGAAATTTGCATTGTATAAATGAATTCATTCTTTTGTTAACAAGCTGGACGTAACTATAAACTTCAAATTAAGAAATATGCAGGGATTTAGCCAAGGCAGTAAATTGAGTGGTATAGTAGCAACCAAGCAAGTTTCATACACACTCCATCCTCCCAAAAGTCTTTAAAACAGTAGAAGCAAAAGTGATTTACTTTCAGAAAAACATGAAGAGTTCAGTGTTTTCTCAGGCTGATCTTGGCCCTTCTGCTGGGTTTGCCAAGCAGCCTGAAAAACAGTAATGAATTTGCAGCCCCAAAATAAGAACTGAAACTCTGCAAACTGATCACTAACCTAAAGGATGTTACCAAACATCCCTTCGCGAGAACCATCCCCTATTTCCTATTGAGCTAGTCTGGATTGAAACAAATGCCTGGAGATGAAAGGCACCATTACATGTTAGCAATGTCCTGCAGCATGTGGTCTGTTAGGCATGCCAGCATCACGCACCCGGGGAATAAGGCTGTTTGTACAGAAAGGTAAGTTTATTAAATTGAGTTTCAACCTTTTGGGAGTTTAGGCAAGGTTCTTCTGCTCTCTAGGACTGAGACAAAATCTTCCTCATTCTTCAGGTCCTTCAAACTCCCTCAAACCAACTGCCTAACCCTGTTCCATTAATGAAAACCACTAAAAATGCAACTAAAAATAAGCATTTACACTAATGAAGAAGGAAATAATTATTTCCTTTTCTTCCTTATCAGGTAGCACTATTAGATTTAAACCCACATCTCTGAGATTTACATCCCTCTTTCACTGCAACTACTTCAGTTACTACTGAACTGTGTAAAACATGGAAGACATCAACAATTTGGTGCCAGGTCCCCACCTTTTTTTGTTACTTTTGGCAAGTAAGCCCTGGGCAGCAAATAGATTCTTTGCTCTCAGTGCACCCTTCTGTCTAACAGCTAGAGACATTACATGTCCTGGTACACAGGTGACCCTCTAGGCTTTCCTTCCCTGAGAAGCAAACTGGCAAAGTAAATGAACTGCTAGTCAGTTTTTAGCAGAAAACAAGATTCTCTTCCATATTCTGTTTCACCTGATATTAGGATGCCTTGTGCTTAGTTTTTCCCTCTGGAATACCTACTCCTCCATAAATACAATGGTGTTTACCAGGCACTCAGAAACGGTTATTAAAATCAGATGAGAAAAGCAGTATAGATGAGACTGGACAATACCCCAAACCTTAGGCAACATGCTAATTTACGGAGCAGTACTCATTTTTCCTCTTGACATCTTCTCTGACACAGAGGAAACCGTGAAAGACCCATCAAAAATGCATGTATCATAGCAGGCATATGAACAAAAATGCATGTATCATAGCAGGCATATGAACAACACTTGGCAGCTCTGAAATATGAACATCAATCATTTTTTGGTGTATGCTTCTATCACGCTGTGAAGATGAGCCTCTCAAAGCAGATGTGGGGGAGAGTATGTGTACACACTCAGAGACCTCAAAAAGCAACAACTTAACAGCCTACGCTGCTTTCTGATACTATAATAATCAGTGAAATACATAAAACTGTAGAGAAAGAGAGTCATAACCAAATGATGTCCCTACCCTCTTGTCTTTTAGATGCCTCCATATCTACTCATCCCTGACACTTAAGGTTTCAATTTTCATGCTGAAGTTTCAGAAGCCTACAACCAGTGTCATCTACATCCACCTTTATCAGAAATCTTTTTAAGATGTAAAAAAGCTGCATTTCTAATTCTTTATGAACTAGGGAGGCCAAAAAGTCAAAGGGCTCACAGTACGTGCATCCTCTCCCTGCTGGAAATTCAGGTATAATCTTATTCATGGAAGGAAACTGCCCACGTTAACACGGCAAACTTACATAAGGGAAAATAGATAAAGGAGTCTTTTCAAGTTACTCCAACATCTTTGCCACATTTACCCACTTAAATTTCACCCTCCCAGAAATTTAATAAAGTCTAGTTTCTCCAGTAGCCTTTAAGCCTTTCTTTTAGTTTACGTTGATCATTTGTATCTACGTTGTCAGAAGTAATATCAACGCAAGAGAGAATGGAAGAAAAGCACTTCCATTACCTCTGTTAGTGGCCTTCACCAGGGCTATTTGCTCATGGGGTTTCTCCAGTACTTTCCAAGAAATGACTGTGCATCAGCAATGACATAAATAATGACTCTGTCAGGAATGACAGAAATGTGCAAACTCAAGTATCCCATTCCTATATAAATATTTCTGTGGTGGCTTAGCTTTTCTGCAATGCCTTCCACTATTGTTTTTTCCTTCTTTTTTTCAATCCCCATTACACACACACACAAAAAAAAAATCATAATTATATCAATGCTTTCCTTAACTGGAAAATTCTGGTGCAAGCTGTAGGTCCTCCTGGCAAGGCTGATCAGACCTCTGGATGAATCGGGACATCTACTCACCCAGCTCTAGCCCCTTCTTCCTGGATTAATCAATCAGCAAAAGAGACTATGAAGTGTCAGCTAGCACAACCCCATCACTCATACAAGGCAAACTCTGCTGTTCAAATCAATATTCGTTAGCAGGCAGAATGAGCTAGTTTTGAGAGTGTTCTAATTAGACAATAGAGATTATTACAAAACACCTGCGATGTTTGTAATCGTTTAAAATAATGAGAATCAATATTAGCTTCCAAAGGCACCATATGGTAAATGCTCATTCCAGGCAGGTGGTCCCTCATAGGCTCTCAGTGTTTCAAAAGTGATCATTAACGTTTTTTTAATCTGAATGAACTTGTTCTCGGTTAATGCATCGGCTGCTGGTTTGCCCTCTGCATGTTGACCGCACACAAAGCCGGCTTCATTGCAACAGCTCCTCGTCTCATGCTGCAGGATCGGAGCCGGCTTCTTCAGGAAGTGACTCCGCCAGACCAAGCCCTCCAGGAGAACAAACCTCCTCCTCTCTGTAGCACCTGTGGTCGAGAATCTGAGAGGCCTTACAAACCGTTTTCAGGAAAAGAGCATTACTCGGTGCTTTCTAACTCAGTATCACAAATCTACAGCCACGTACGCAACGCTGTACTCGCAAGTGATGCCCCGCAGCAGGGGTGTCTCTAGGGGGGGCAGCTGGCGCCTCTGAGCGCAGGGCTGCAGAGATGGGCTGCGAGAGCCCTATGGTCGTTGCATCGGCAGCTCTGGTTCCGCACAGCCCAGGGGGCAATGTCTGAGCCTACCCCTCACAAATCCACACCAATCTCTTTATAAATGGTAAAAATGAAGTTTTACACACACGGACACATACTGCTTAATCTCAATGAAAACAAATAAAATATCATTCCTGTAAGTCATATCTACGGATTTGTCTGTATGTCGGTTCGATGAAAACTCTTCAAGTCACGGATTTTGTTTTCTAATTGCAAGAAAAGCAGACTACACACCTGCAGTGTCGTGGAAACAATAAATAATAACAAATATAAATATCCCCATAAGGTAGCTATTGCCATATCTCTTTTACAGAAGGGCAAATTCAGATATAGTCTATCCATGCCAAGATAGAAATTATTATTCAACAGGTAATAACCCAGAGAAAAATCTTCCTATGTTGGTATGAAAACAGGCCTCAGTTTCTCCCCCAGGCACACTTTGTGCAGTGATTCCTGGGAGTTGATTGTGAAAGAAAAAAAGGAAGATGAAGGAGTTACTTCCTTAGCTTCTCCCTTTAGACAGCAAGAAAAAAAAATGGATTCCAAATCAATATCAATATAAATATACTATTTTACAAATTAAATAACGTATCGTTAAGGTTCTCAGCCACACTCTCTGCAAGTGTAACAGCTTAGGATGCCAGAGAGAGAACCAGAGATTCAGGAAACAGGCAGAGATAAACAAATCTTGAGATTATCTAAGTCTAAACTTAGATAAACTTAATAAGGTTTTTGCTACTAAACAATAATTACACAGCACTGTGTTTACCTATCAACTTTCATGCCAGGGATCTCCAAGCATCTTATTTACAAACTATTAAATCACTGTTCCCATCACTGACATACAGCCACTTCTGTTACAGCATAGAGGCTGCTTAAATGCACACTGCAGAATATTTAAGACAGGTGTACAGACTAAATTGTAATCAATTGAAACAGTAGGGGAAATGCAGACGGCAATTGAGTCACCTGAGCTGGAAATAAATTAAGACTCTGGGGTGAAAACTCCAAGACTTCTAGAAAAAATATCACTGGATTTTTAATGATTATAGGTAAGAAGGGCCTCCTTTGAAATATTTAACCACCAGTCATGGTACATTTAGCAGTGATGCTAGGCATTAGTTCTGACTAAACTTGGGGAAGGAAAAAGCCTAACAAAGATCAGACATCTTTCAAGGTCCCTTCCAAGCTGGGCTATTCTGTGATTCCATGAAATCACCAGGACACATTTTGCTGTCTGTTTTAAAGCAGATCTTGTCATGAACACAGTGATTTTCCTGTCTTTATTTTATTGTTTGAAATTTTGAAAAATGTCAAAACTTCAGAGAAATGTTTTGATCACTGAAATATATCAGGTGGCTTTGCAGGCAGCTACTAGAAAAACAAAATTAAGCATTTAAATTTAGACTGCTAATAGAATTTTTTTCAGGTTCACTCCCGTCCCCTTGAGAGAAACTGATTTTCATTAAAGAAATTTGTCAAAAATATGTTTTGCAGAATATTTTTATCATCTCTACTTTAGCCCCACTATGGACTTCCTACGACACAAAGAGAAAAAGGGGGAGAGTCAGAACCCTGGGGGGATATAAATATTGCACATACTGCTCTGCTGCCCTTTCACAAGCTGTAGCAAGCGATACACCAAAGAAGACGCAGATGAAAAGAGAGGACATGGCTCCTAGGTTGAACCACAATCAACAGACCACCCGAAGTGAGCAGCTGCAAGCTGATAGATATAAGTTACAGGAGGCAGTCTTGCACCCCTCCTTGCCCAAGATGTTCCAGGACATGGAGGCACAAAGGTCACGCAAAGCCATCATTAATGTTTCACTTAGTGGTTGGTGCCTTCCCTGTTGCTCCTCCTGGAGATGTAATGCTGATTTGGACCAATATTTTGTCACTAAGCTTTTCCCCCAGCTTTTTACACCTGTGCATTCAGCTTAGCTGGAATTAAATGACCATATCACAGCACAAGATGGGATAGATAGCACCAGGAACGTTCGTTTCATGAGACAGCAAAGCCAAAGAACACATAAGAAAACCTGAGGCAGGATTTATCACAAGGTTTGTCCTTGTCGAGGGTTTTACGCTTCATCTTCCCTATTCCTTTTATTTTAAGTATATATGGATTGTTGCTCTGAATTGTTCCGGTAAAGCACTGCCTGCTAGACATGGCATTTGTCACCATGACTGTAATTCACAGCAATACATAAACTTTTTCAAAATGCTGTGAACATAACTTCAGGGGGTTAATAAAGCTGCTTTCCAGTCCTCTACCTCCTTCCATTGATAACCTATTCAAATTGTAATTGCTTGTAATGTGCACCCTATATCACATCACTACTTATGCTACATGTACTCCCTGGGGCCATTCGTCACCCCTGCCTACCAGTAAAGTCCTTGTTCTTGCCCAAAGATGGCAGCCAGGGTACCATTAAGACATGGGGTTTTGTGCCAAACCTTAACTGACACCCTGCAACCCCGACTGACTACCCTGCATTCATCATTTGGAATTTCTCTTATCCTCAAACCCAGCTTAGTCCATTGCATACAAATCAGCTCTTCAGCAGGCATTTCCAGCAGACCTGTGTATGTTTCACATGGAAAACAGCATTATTGCCACTTTTTTCTCCCCTGGAACACTCAGAGGCCAAGTTTCGTCTCATTTAAATAGCTGCTCCATCAGCTTTACTCTGTATTTCACAGATGTAAATCACGGCAGACTGCTTCCCTGGTCTGGAAGCGCAAACAGCAACATACTGTTGAAGGAGGTAGTAGTGTTCTTTCCAATCAGTAGGAAAAAGCACTAATTAAAACTACTCCTTTACAGTAGTTTTAAGGTACCTAAAATGGAAAGGATAATATCACAGAGGCAGACAAAGCTGCGTAAGCTTCCCTGACCCACACTCCTACGTAGTACACTTCAACATTTACTTGTAGCAAATTATTTTTATCTTCTTCATTAATTTTATAGCATCCAAAGTTATGGTAAGTTGGTTCCTGAGATACATATGACTGTATGTACTCTGAAGACTTTCCAAAACCTTTCAAATGAGATAGACGATACTAACATTAAGAAGAGGCTGTGTCTTGGGGTAAGGAAAATCCAAGCCTGACTCAGACACGTGGCAGAAGTCTGTGTGCAGTGTAAAGACACAGTAAATAAAATGGTGGGCCTTTTTGGGCATGGCCTCTTTCAGCTCTACTTTTGAGTCCCACGTTTATCTCTACAGAGGCTCTGTGATCTGACCTGCAGCTTCCAGGCTTGGATGTCACAACAGTATTTTGATACATCTTTATTACAACACTTCACCTCCTGAATTTCCAGTGCTGGCTCTTCTTTAGGAAAAGGATGACAAGGAATGATAACAAATACTGTAATTTAAAACTAACAAGGTGCTTCAAAACACCTTGGTGTTTTGAAGCACCAAGGTCCTTCATCAAGAAAACAATTTACCATTCTTTTTATGTACAGATCTTCACAGCTGTGCACAGTGGTTTTCTGGAAGCAAATTAATCCTCAAAGCATCCCGGAGTGCATGTATCAGTTCAACCTTATTGCCAAAAAAGCAAAAAACAAGGGAGTGGTTGTGAGACATGCCCAAAGCTATATAAAATGTAAAAGTGACAGATCTGGTACTATGATAACTCTGGAAAGTCTGGATCTAACAAGTACACCGAAAAGGCATCTTAGCTGTCTCTCAAACTGTGTGTGTGGCCTCACAAGGAGGGACAAAGCCATTAGAAACTGAGGACACATCTACCTGGTCATCAACAGGCAATGTAAGGTGGCTCTGTCCATGCTCTGAGCTGGCTAGATGTGAGCCAGTTCTGGCCAAGAAACAGTGTGGCCACCTTAACTCAGGTGTGGTACTACACTAAAAAGTCAAATGCAACTCCTGCGCTTCAAGTATCAAGTCCTATTTGGTACCACCCTAAAACACTGAAGAAAATCCTCACATGTGGATGACTCACATTAGGAAGTGAGTGGCCATATGATTGCCTCCACCAGAACATACAGGTATGCCTTAGAAAAACTTAGTCCTGAAACACATTTACCCTCAAATCTATTTGACTTCAGCAGATGTTTTTTCAGCAGTCCCGAGACACAACCTCATCAAGTGGTTGGGATACACACTGGGACAGACAAGTTGTACCTCCTTCCTTTTCTGTATCTCCTACTGACCTGCCTTTCTCCTCTTCCAACCCATATTTGCTCTGTGGCTTTACAGTCTTCAGTTCAAGGATTGTCTCTTACTGAGCAGATGAATAGTACCTAGCTTAATAGGTAAGCACTGCTGAAACATACATCATCACAATTGCCCTAGCTGAATATTGTACCACAACATCCTCCCTCCCCCAGTGACCTCTCACTGAAGTGGCACAATTGAGCACTATAGTGTTGTATTTGTTGTAAAAAATGCTATACTGGCTTTTTCACAGATATTCACAGTCCTCTGCACATGTACTGAACCAGCAGAGGTCCAAGCTGCAAGGAAAATGTGGTGGGTCTCAGCCTAAGCACTGTATTACTTTTAGCTCATGGCTGATTAATTTAATGCACTTGAAAGGACGAGATAAGCATTTAATTGTTACTAGAAGTGGGGAAGCTGATCAGGGCTGAATTAGTAGAATCTGTGGCCTAATTTCATCCTTGTTTTAATGTTCTAAAAACTCAGGGCCCATGCTCCTGCCAAGATGAGACAGACTGCTCTTCAGATTGCCTTCTGCAATGGATTTTACCTTCTCCTCCCTCTCAAACTCGACATTGCTTCCACATGAAGGTGCCCAGCCCATCAGCTTGTAATTACTTCTGTGCTACTATAAGATACTCTGCCTTTTATTTTTTTGTGTTCACGCCCTGCTTTTCATGCAAGACCAAATTTCAGATTCTACATTAATCTGATCCTGACAGCAGTATAACTGGCAGCAGCTCCTCCAACTGCCTCAGAATATGCATACACACAAAGCACATGCTAGATACTGTATGCTATGTATTTATATGTTATTCTGTAGATGTATGTGTTATCCTAGGGGAAGTCTTCTGAATAATCAAGTTATAAGACCTTGGAACAACCGAGACAAGGTGTAAGGTGTGACACAGAGGTGTCCTAGCAGAAATGAACCTAGACCTCCACTCCTCAAAAGAGATTTTGTTCTGCAGTCTAGCTCTAATACTGGGGGACATGCCTAACTTTAGGGTAGAATCAATGCCTTTTCCCCCAGAAAACAAATATATTACCACCCCTTCCCCTTCTTCGCTTCACTGTGGGAGATCCTGCCCTGCATGAGGCCAAAGGGAGGAGATTTTCTTCATCTTGCAAATAAAACTTTTTAGAGATAACAAAAAGGGAAAGTAAGTGGACTAGGGAGAACAATTTTGTCTGTGTTTCCTTTCCCTACCTCCCCCTTCCACAAGAGAAACCCTGTTTGGAAAGCATTTGTTTGCAGGTCTTTCATTCAGTAGGAGACCAAACATCTCAAACTCAAGCTCCTTCTGACACCAGTGGAGTCCTGGGTGCTTAACTCCTCTTAGGATGAGGCCCTAGGTATGAGAGAGTCTGAGTTATTATCTAGCAAGGAAAACAGTAACTGAAATTAGATCCCCCCCCTCTCTCCACCTGCATCACTTAAGACAAATCATTTCTCTTCCTAGAGAGCATGAAGTGTACCAAATTCCACAGGCTGCTTCTCCAACAGGAGACTTAACGTTCCCAAGCAGGACTTCTTCAAAACAAGATTGCTTCCCCTTCGCGATTTCCATTACCAGAGGTCTGTTATTAGCCTGATATTTTATCTCTGACGCTATGAGAAATATCGCTGCCGTAAACCCTGCTGCCCTTAGTAAAAGTGGAACTACTTGGCAAAAGCTAATAAAATGAGGAACAATGACAGCAATTGCCAATTAATACTTAAGCACCAAATGAGCCAGCTGCCCACACATGTGCGCATGAGCACATGCGTGCGCACACACAAACAAGCATTTCTTCTTCACGTGATACCTACACCAGCAGAAAGGGTATTATAAGGACACTGGTATTTTCACTTTATGCCATACAAATCAGTAGTGTACTGGCAGGGAGATGGATGAGGTGCTTTCACAGATCCTTAACTTCTATGATTCACATTTCTCTTTACAAACTTAGTTCAGTATCTAGCTTACTTATTAAACAGTTCTGCTTTTTCCTGGATTCTTACCAAAGAGAGCAAGAAGAGGAGAATGTGTCTAAGATTTTATCAATGCAACAAAACTTTCTGTCTTCTCTTTCATACCACCTCTACTTTGAAGAAAAGTTTTGAGTAATAAAATACAACAGCTAGAGTTAAAGAGTGCTGAAAGGAAATTGAAACACTTAAGGCTGCTCCAAGCACAGGAGCTGGTCAGGGAAATGCTCTTGTGCGAGCAGTTCCAGGACTGGAGGAGGAGAAGGAGGGGAACATCTAAGCTATATCAGCAGAGGAAACAGAAAGATACAGGCCTCACTAATTCAGCTGGGAAATCATGAAGAGTTTGAAAGATGAGAGAAATTCTGAACCTCGGGAATTTACTGCAGCAATAACACTACTTTAAAGGACTATTATTCAAGGTTCCTGAGAAAAATCACTCACTCTCCTCTTTCACTGACTTCTGCTGCTAGTCTCCAGTATGAAAACTTTGAGGAATTCTGAAAATAGAGGTGCAATAGTCAATTCCAGAAGTTACTCAGCTGAAATCACTAGAGCTGCACAAATCTAAAAGCCACCATTTAGATCCAAGGAGAGAACATTTCGTAGGGAGAGTGTCCAGGTTTACTCTTCCATTTCTTGTAGGGTTTGCCTTGCAGTGCTCAAAAAAGGGCTACTTTGGGGCATGCAACTGGGTAAAACATCTCCACATTTAAGTTATTTTCCCAGTTGCTATGCCTGCAACATTTCGGCAGTAAACTCCATTTGCTGTTAGGAAAGGTGTTTCATATCACAACTAGAAATTTGTTCCATTTTTGGAAACTGAAGTACAGTCAGACAATAAACTCCTGTAACTACTTTCATTCTCTTACAACAGTTCTGTCATCTGAAGAGCTGTGTGGCAGCACTTGCACCCATGGGAAGCCTTTTTTCTCCAGACAGTAAATCAAGAAGGTCTCTCTTCTCTGGATAGTAATTCAGCAACATTTTCTCACAACTCTGAACTCTCCTCCTTTCTCCCTTCTGCCTGCAAAATCCCACTGATGATCAATTTCATTAAGCATGTTACTATGCTAACACCTCCACTATATTTGGCCTTAACATATTTACTCTAAAGCTTCACATGACCCAGTTTTGGTCTGCACCTTGAAAGACATACCAAAGCATACAGATCAACTCTGGAGTTCTGCAGCAACGTCTGTCACCATAGTACCTAGTCCCATATTTACACAACTCATCTACAGGTGTTCATTCTTAATGATATGCCTTTGGCTGCTCATTTTTGCCGATTTCAGAGGAAAAATCTTGGCTTCCTCAAGCTGGAACTTGACTGTATTTAATAGGCCTACCCTTGCCTTCTCAGAGACCTAAAAAAAAAAAGGAGAAACGGTCAGCCATGCAGTGCCTGAGCCTCTCTGAAGTAACTGCAGGAAAGGAGGCAAGGCCTTGTAATGAGAACACCCATCCCTTCCTGTTCACAGCAGGACTAAAATCCACCACTTCATTTTGCTGTCAGAAGGAAAGAGTAATCAGTCATTGCCAGCCAAGGTAACTATATTCATAGTGATGGCCTGCACGAGAAAGTTTAAAGATCCCATTTTTAATTCCCTGGTCTAGCCAGATCCTTCCATATAAGTCTGCTGCCATGAAAGAATCAGACATTATTACAGTGATGAGGATGGTACATGCAAGAATATTGAGACAGATAATTTCTCTATTGGCTCACAACCATAAACTTAAGCATAAGGTTCATCAGTACTTGTGGCCTTCCACCTTGCGACCTTCCCACTTTCCCTGCAGTACCTGCTCCCTACTCCATTCATCTGACAAGAAGATTCTTCTTTGGCATTAATTAGCGTTAGTCCCCTGAACTACAAGAAAGTTGTCTTGACGTACTCGACCACAGAGCGTGGCCTCTGTGATTACGCAGTGAGGTCCCAGTCGGCTCCTGTCCCAAGGCCCGAGATTTATATGCTGCCCAACCTCCTTTTGGCTTGGTATTATCTGCTCTGCCAGTGGTCTGAGTCATTCCCTTTAAGATGCGATGGCCCAGAGGTGGGACTGACAGGCTGTGATGAAGAGGGGCAGAAGAAGGGGATAGATGCTCCCTTTATTTTGTCATTGCATTTACCCAAGGCCTGCAAGGGAAATGTTACCAGGAAGCTGTTAAAGGGCAACTTTTTCTGGAGTCACCGATACATCTCTGTGTGACATTTACTCTGCTAGGAATGATTTATCCCTTCAGAAGGAAAGGCCTGAGTCACAGCCCAGCAATAACAAGTAAATCACCTTCTGGAGGAAGATAATGGCTCTGCCCGTCATAGGGCTTTTTTAAACCTATCAGACCAAACTCTACCTTATTCTTGATCAATAGTTAAATCTCATGTTTACAGTACATATGGTATTAATGCCCCAAAATAGCCAAGAATATCTCGGGTTTATTCCCTCCTATGCTACTAATTCCCTAAGGGACCCTCTTCATCCTCCTCCCCTTGGAATATAAGACACTAATCATCCCCTAGCCCACACAGTGATTATGGGAACACAAATCAATACCGGCAAAGAAATCTGACTCACAGATGGGAAGTGCCAGTGAAAGAGTAAGGAGTACTGACCTCTCACTTTTCTACTATTCCAACTCAAACATAATAGAAGAGCCAAGATCAGGAAAAAGAACTCATCTGTACTGAGAAACTTCCTAGCACAAAATTCTTCCTAGCACTAAGCAGCCTAACAGAAGAACAAAAAAGCAGGAAAAATGACAGAACGTAAAAGCAACAGTGTTAATAAATAGTATTTGCCACTAGAACACTCTTTAACACCTTTCCCTCTGTCTTATCAGGTTATGGCAACTTATGTTCTGCCCCAAACTGCCTGCTGTTCACTATAAGATTATTCTCCAGCGATGTATTCTCATTATTTTCCTAATCCACTTTGAAGTGATTTGAGCTCCAGTTTCTGCACACATTTAACTTTGATCACTTACAAGTGGAATCCTCCAGACACACACAACATCTATGCAAGTACAAGGAAAAGACATAGAAGAAACACAGGGTCACAGTTAAGCATGTATTGGCAAAGCTCTACAATGTGACCTAGACAGAATTACTGCAGCAAAGGAGGGAGAGATTTATACCTATTTACATCATCCTTGCTTCTAACCAGGAGCAATTTCCCCTTATTCTAAAACACTGAAATTTCCTATGAGGCTTGCTTAAATAAAAGATGGAAAATGAGCCTCCGGCTGCAGCCACTTCAGCCTAGAAAATGACAACACAGAGATAATGTCACACAGAGTTAAGAGCAGAAGGGAAGTCCAGCAACTGTACTTCCACAGGGGAGCTCAGGCGACCAGAAAGTTTCTGTCATTATTCAGTGCTGCAAAGAGCAAGAGTCACACAAGACGCGCAGAGCCTGCGGTCAAATATTCTCACCTGCAGGGGTGGCACTCAGGTGACCACATGCCAGCATACACACACTGTACTCACGCCAAAAGTCTCCTTCAAGTTGTTATGGGATTCTGATGTGATCAGAGCTTAAAGGTAGATCAGCCAAGGCTTGTGCATGCAGTGAGCAGGACTACAAGTCCTTTATACTCAGAACTAAGCCAACTGTATTTTTAAGATGGAGAAAATGAAAAGCAAGGACATAGGGCAGACTAGAAAAAAAGAGGTTTAAAGTTACCTGCCTTGCCTTTGCTGGGGGCCCTTTCTTCCCCCCACCCGCCACTTTCAACATGCAGTTTCATAATCTCCTGGGTTGCAGCATACCGTGCACAGTCCTAACAGGGTCCCTGGGAAAAAGTCTATCCTTCCACCACCCCTATCATCTTGCTCTTTGCTTATTCTTGCCAGTATTCTCCCATGGCCATGTTGTGCTGCAAAGCCCCTGCCTACTGAAGTCATCTTCTTCTGCTAGCTCCACTGCACACTCCAGAAGGTCGTCTCCCTCCACCACAGGATCCAGGCCCCCCAGTGAAACACATTTCCCCTCATTCTGAAAGGTCTTGTCTGAGCTCATCCCTTGAAGGAGAGAATGATGTGGCATAGTAGGCAGTAAGAAAAATCCAATCTGCCACACGATCATTAGAAGTTCTGCTTAAGGAAGAGCTACTGGATTTGGCAGTGTACTGCATGTCAGTATGGACACTACTCTCTTCCAGTTACAGCTGCAGACTAACTGCACTGGCCTGTGAAAAGCCATTCTTTCTGAGAAGTGGCCCAAGGACTGCTAAAAGGTCAAGAATTAGATGAAAGCACACCTTCTTACACTCAGCCAAAATGCATATCCTGCAGCCAGTCAGATCAAGTGTTCCTTGCCTACTCTATGAGATTGGTCCACCTGCAAAAAAGACTTTCTACTGCATGGGAGCAGTGCCTTGAGAAAGGACAAAAAAGAACTGATAAAAGAAAGTCACTTCTTCCCAGCAAGTGATACCATGCTGTCACTCTCTGTTAAGGCATAGATAGATCACTTAGCTGACATGAAACCTGCATTTGGTAAGAAAGAAAATAAAAGGACAAACGGGAAGCATAACCAAATCCAAAAGAAGCCAGAAAAGAATATGCAAAATGGACCATTTGCTTATCTGCAAGTGGAGCCATCATGTCCCCCTGCTCAGTACTTGCTTTGATACATAACTGGGGAGCTTTTATGGTCTTTTGGAGATGGTAACAAAAGTGTAAGGGACTTTAGATCAACACAGAATAATGACTCTTTATTACAGTTCCTCAGTGCTGAAACACTCTTATTCCCCTCTTAAGAGACAAAATCTGACAGTATTTCTTCTGGGACATGCCTCTAGTTATTTTGACTGGGACAATCAGCTCCTTGAAGGACAATACAGGAAGTCCTTGCTCTCTCCTGATGAATATTTGTTCCAACATCACTAAATGGTTCAGAGGGCACACAAAGGCAACTATGACCAGTATCTCTGCAGCAGAAATATGCATTCCCATTACTAATGTTGGATGACATGAGCCACAAAGTTTATTTTGAAATATGATTTCACTTAGTCAGGGAGGTGGTATTCACATTTTCATTGCCTTTTAAACTGGAAGGTTATAAGGATTAGTATTTTGTGATATAGGCTCCACCACTTCTACAGAGCTGTTTGGGAAGTTGTTCTGTGATATTTGCAACCTGAGAAGATGCTGGTACTATTGGAGGTCTCAGAACAAGTCCACTGCTCATAGTGCTCTTTTTCCATCGTTGTTCATTTGAACATTTGAAAGCTTCTTTGTACTGATCTGCCAAACTTCTTACTCTTCGCCTTCTATCCCAAGCCCTTGGATGCTCCACAAATCCAATGTCCAGACTGTTTGCTCCATTGCACAGAAATGCCATCGTGCTGAGAGTCATTTGGCAACACCTGCCAGTGATGACTGTGTTTTATAACAGTCCATTAGCGCAAGGTTCTTAATGAAAATGAAAGCTGGTAATGAAGCCAAAAGGCAGCAGCAGCCTCTAGTCCAGGGAGGGTAATTAAGCTAGAAGAGATGGTGAGACTGAAGAACAAAATTAACACATGGATAAAGAAAAAAGAGACCTGGTAGTGCATTAGCACTAATGTAGTTATGGCAAACCATCCAGTTTCCTGTATGAAAACACTTTGTTTGCATTTGGTGGACTATTTTTATATTGCTAGCTGATACAACAACAGATTATTGCTCCCTCAGAGATACAGACATCAACTAGAGCAACACACACAGGATTTCAATGTGGAGCAGATAAAGACCCTCTGGAAAATGAAGGATATCTATATATCTAAATTATGGTACATTTGAGCTTTGAAGAAGGGAAAAGACTTAAGTTATCCTCCTCTAAGTTGCCATATCATGTCCACTAGGTGTGGGAGAGAAAGACTGGCTCCCAAGAATAGGAACTTCATTTGTTTTATTTTCAATACAATTGTCAAAACTCAGTGGCTCCCATCTTTTCACTTGGTAAAGTACTCTATAAGCTAATACTATAGTTCTCACTGTTAAGATGTTCCCTCTTGATACTGGACCTAGAACACCTTTGTACGATTGAGTGGCACCCCTTCCAGGTAATTCCTGTGAGACACCACCAGGGTAATTCTTTTTTCTTCTGTGCATTTATGCTCTGTATATGCTTGGAGATGGTTTTCATTTCCTATCTTGCAACTTACTCAGCATGAAGTTTAACTATACGTACTACGTCTTTCACTGTTCCCTCATAATCAAGCCATGCGTGATCTTAATCATCAAGCCCTTTCAAAATTCCTACAAATTGTTTGACATATCTCCACCTTACAGTATTTAAGGCCCTTAACAGTTTAGTCTAGGTGCAGCTTATCAGATCTCTTTAGAGATGAATTATCCACCTACTGCTTTATGAAAGATGTCACGGCACTTATGCGACATTTATGCTGTTTTCTATCCACACTGATGATTGCAATTCTTCCCATTCTAGTCAAATCTACACATTTCATTAATATGTCATTTCTTCCCTTCTTTGTGATCACTGAGAAAAACGCTAGACAGAAATGACAGTAACTTCCAATTTGTCTAGCCTTCCCAGTTCATGAAAATGCTGTTGCATTTTGTATTGCTAATTTATTTTAGAAAACTCTTCATGTTAAAGCCAAATTTTAATTGTTTTTTTCAAGTAAGATTATATAGGGCTTTTTGTCAAATAACACATTGAAGTCTAGATATATCACAACCACTGCCTTCCTTTCATCCATTAATTTTGTAACTCAGTCCAAAAGTAATCAAATGTCTTCTATGAGTTTTGTTTATTAAATGCTGCTGATGATTGCTCATGGTTCTGTTGCTCTGTATAGTTACAGATTCATTATTCTTAATACTGCTTCCATTATTTTATTAGAGGCTGATAAGGCTTTCAAGAAACAGTCTGAAAGTTAATTCATGGAAGTGTTTGGGGAAGGACTAGAATTTAGCTACACACAGATCTAACTGTTGAAAAGCTGCCATAACTTTTTATTTCCCTAAGCATAATATACAGGACCAGAAGAAACAGGAGCATACAAGGACTAGAGGCTATGTTATGACACTTATATTATTGATAATATAGTTGAGACATACACACAATGCACCATAACTACTAGACAAATCCAGAAAGATTTGACAGCCTCACAGAATAAAAGACTGATGATCCCACTGCCTGTGGCTTCGGCTAATTTTTATGTATTTCATTATCATCCAATACAGCACAAAGATATCTTGTGGACTTCAGGGTCTCAAACAACAGAAATTATAATAGGAAAGGTGTACTTAAAGTTCTTTTTTTGAAGTAATGCCAGCAAGGTGAGGGGAAAGGGTTAGAAAGGGGGGAATGTGAACACCCAGAGCCTTGGGGCACAACAAGGGGAACTGGCACTTTCCCTCCCTGAGCAGCCCACTGTGCCAACACTTGACAGCAAGGGGTACCGTGAACAGATAAAAAAGAAGACTTTGACTCTCCCTGCCCCATCCCCGCTGTGCCAACTGCCCCCAGACCCTTTTGTTTTGCCCCTGTTAAAAAATCATATTAACATTTCTAAATGTTTCCAGCAGTGGCAGCAGTAATAACACCAGCAGAGAGCTCTGTCAGCTGGCAGGACAACCTGCTGCCTGCTTTGGCTTGGACATTGTACCCAGGGAAGACTGGAGACCTACAATCAAACCTCTTTATGAGTGGATTGAATAACTGGCTCTATTTACAGCTGTTTATGTAGCATCCCAGAAGCCGCCAGGTAAACACCTGAACATAGGCAATCACTGGCCTGTAACTAGAGCCTTGCCATGTAATAAATACGCAGCTCAGTAAAAAGACAGATAATCTTGTAATAAGAGACTCTTGAATCAGTCTTGTTCTTCCAGTGCTTCCCCCCTTTCTCTAAAGCACTCTGTTAACAAAGTGAAATCTACATGTACAATGAAAGTTAATCTCCCCATTTCTTGGCAAGCCAGCGTCTCAAATGCAGTAGGGACTTTTTAATTAATATTATTTGCCTGTGAAAGACTAAGGAAATACAGCAGAAGCAAATTGTACATTGTCTAAGAATAATATCATTGCTTAGGCCCACTTCTAAATATGGCTTTGATGTGACTTGCTGTACCTAGTGTGTTCAACTGAAAGCATGCTCAGCTCAATAGTTCTGCACCGACAGGAATCTAAGGCCCTGGGCTCTGTTCCCGGCACTAGTAGTTCACCCCATCTCTGTGGAAAATCAGGTAATCTCTGTCCTTCACTGTCGTCTTCTCTTAAGTGGGAAATACTTAGTGCTCTGAGCAACTACACAGTACCTCCTGTTCACAGCTCTACCGGTGTGTCTTGTTTCTAGCTCTGCTGTCCCACCAAACTCTACTTGCTGAAGGTCCAGAGTGATGTGCACTAACCTAACTCTGAGTCCCAGCAGTGGGATGGCATCAATACCCTAGATCAGGGTGCCAGAGGGACCCAGTACTGCATTATCAGGCATGGCAAGTCAAAGCAAGTCAAAAATCAAGGTTTGTGTGGTGGAGCTGTGGGCAAGACAAACCAGCTGTACTACAGCTCCAAATCTAGTCACTTAGGCAGGGTAACATAAGGAGACACTTAAAAATGTGTTTGGCATAGATATTTGAGATGGAAAGATCTGAGGGTTATTCTGATAAAAATATACTTGGAACAAAATACATTTTTGAATCACAGCTATCCATCAATACAAACAAGGTAAAACAAACTGACATACTAAGAATAAAATCAGAATAAAAAATACAACAGAAATAACGATCACTGGATGGAAAGGGAACAGGCTTAGGCAATCATTATGGAACAGTAGTATTAGGATATTGGAATTCTCATGGAAAAGTTATTTATAATCTGCAAGTTCATGTTCTACGCGACCAAAGCTCTGGGAACTCTGCTTCTGCCCCCAAGGTGCCCCATCAGCCAAATACACTCCAATCGAAGCCAACAAATCTGCATTATAAGAGGAAAAGATTAGTGTTAACTGAATTATGTGAAGGGGTAAAGAACACATATTAGAGAGCTCAAAAAAGCATGCAGGAATGCCCATGCAGTAACTCCATCTACATTCTCTGTGTGGACTTAACAGGGCACAATCTCCCCATTTCCACGTACACTTCATCTTACTGATGCCTGACTCTTAACTGACGGAAGGGGAAAAATACTCCAACTTAGAACCACGGTAAAATAGGCAAAGTCAGGATGTGCCTGATACTTATCACAAAAGCAATGACAACAAACACTAACTGGCCCTTTCTTGGTACATGCAACATAGAGGGTAAAGACCATACAGCCATAGACACTGCTGTCTTCGTATTCTCCCAAGGACAGCGCTGAAAGGCTTGAGTGAATGGGCACAGCACATATAGTGGGAAAACACAAAGTGAGAGCAGTAGCAAGAGCAGGACAAGAAGTTTCTGCCCTTGTCACTTCCCTGAGGAGGATGTCACACCAGGGCAAGATACGTTAGGTGTCTGTCAGTCACTGCTGCCATGGCTGCTGCCTGGGGAGCAGGCAGTAGTGACTCCCAGGAGCTGGAAGCTGCACAGTGGAGAGCAGGCAGTGGGTTCAGAGGTGAGGCACAGCTCCAAGTTGGGAAGCCAGCATCCCAAAAGGTAACCTACCTGTCTCTGGCTTCAGCTACCCTGTGTAGGAAGAGAGAACATCCTTCCTGTCTGTTCCTTTGACTAGTATGAGCTGCAACTAACTAGTCTTGGGAACAGACATTTTAGTAGGGCCTGTAGTGGTAGGACAGGGCATAATGGTTTTAAACTAAAGGACAGTAGATTCAGACTAGATATAAGGGAGAAATTTTTTACAATGAGGGTGGTGAAACACTGGCACAGGTTGCCCAGAGAGGTGGTAGATGCCCCAACCCTGGAAACTTTTAAGGTCAGGTTGGATGGGGCTCTGAACAACCTGATCTAGTTGAAGATGTCCCTGCACATTGCAGGGAAGTTGGACTAGACGACCTTTAAAGGTCCCTTCCAATCCAAACTATTCTATGATTCTATGAAAAATAAACTGCCCTCAGGGTAAAAGCTCAATTTCACTTGAAAGCAGGGCTGCTATATCTTACTGAGAAACACCCAAGCCTCTCCAGCAATACTGAGGTTAGCATGGACCCTGTGTGCCACTGTTCCTGTCACGCACAGACTCAGCAGGACACCTGATGGAGCTTTCGCCCATTCCCATCACCCCGCTCCTGTTTCCTGGCACTATTTGCTTTCTCAGCACCAAAGCACAACTTCTCTCAGGGTCTTCAGGCAGTGCTGCACTGCAAACACAAGTGGTGCCAGAGTCAGGAGAGGTCAAGAGCAGGGCTAAAGGTGAACATATCTCTTTGCCCAGGGCTGCAGTCCAAAGTCCAGGCTCCCATCATCGGTGACATCTGCCAGGCCTTGTACAAGCACAAGCCGGTCTCCAGGCCAGTTTGTAGATAAGGTGTGGCATGGCCCAGCCTGCAAGCTGTGTTGCCCCTCCAGAGTCTGGGATACATGGCCTGCCAGTCCCATGGGGCAATTCCTCATCCCAAAAGGGGACTGAGCCCCCCATCTCTACCAGCACTGTGTCTGCCCCACTCATTACACAGAGGGAGAGATAATAGAGGAACAAAAATAACCCACCACTAACCACATCTGACATCCCGTGGCTGGATGTGTGACCACAGCATGGGGCATGAGAAGAATACCCTATCCTCTTCTTTTGTACTTACTACCCAAAAACCTAACACACTTACAGAGTAATTAATTTAGTTTCATGCAACATAAGACAGGAAAGTTATCACTGCTTTCATTTCACACATGGACAAGCTGAGGTTCGCTGTGGGCAATCAGAACAGCCTGAAGCAAAATCAGAGCAACCAAGAACTGAACTGAAGGATCTGAATCTTGTGCCTTAACATTACCTTTCCTTTCTCAGCATGACCTCCTTCCAAGCTGAGATGCTACTTTTCCATATTCAAGGGTATTACTCTCCTCCCTAGAGAGGCCTGAAGGCTGAGCTGGCTTCTCTCTTCTTTCTCTTTGCTTAGAGAAAAAAAAACCCACATCCACAAACACACTCCAAAGGCAGTCTTATTTAATCCCAGTGTAATTCTCACTGCTCTTTCTTAATCCTTTCACCTGTGAGATAATTGCCAGCATTCTGGGAAGAACTCAATACTAATCATAGACTTGCATAAAAAGAGACAAAGAACCGGATAAAACAGACTGAAGGCAATCACAAGGCCTGAATTAACCATGCACATACACATCCATTCCAGACACCCTGCTGAACTAGCCTCTTTCACAACAGAAAAAAGGTCCACTAATGGGCCTGGAGGAGAAGGCCATGAAAAGCCATGTCAGTCAATGAAGGCTTTAGTCTTCTCCTGTGTGCATTGTGGAATGAGATGCCACAAAAATCAAAGAACCAAAATAATCTACCAGTAGTAATACCTAGCTGCCTAATATACAGGAAAAAAAATCTTTAGGGATATCTTCCCACTTCATTCTGTCCAGAAGACCAGTGTTCATGGCAGATTCCTCTCCCACCGCTTTATCTGGGACACTCCTTCTAGATAGGAGTACATATGTTTCTACTACCGTTCCCTCTGCTTCCCTTCCCATTCATTCCATTTGTCCCCTCTTTCCACTGCTGGTGCTGTACATCCATTCTTTTTCCTCATAACTGAAAAAAACATTTCCACTCATTGACTATTAAAGTACCCTCTTTCTTTTCCACTTGTCCTTAAAATACATGCCTTCAAGGAGAAACCCACATTGTCTCTGTGCACTCATATGTATTTCACAGCAAACCCCTCGCACAGTACACTTAGGGCACCTCTGCATTATGGTTTTTTTCATTCTGTAGATTTTTGTCACAGAGAATATGCGTTGTTCCCTTTGTAAAATATGATTGCTACTTCTACGGTCATGTACATGTTTATCAATAGATAAATACAGTTTTAATCTTCTTAGAGAATTGCTTTAGCAAGTGGAATCTAATTGGGAGAGTCCTTGGTAGAACAAGCAAGTTATTTGGTGGTTTATAAGATAGATCACACCGGTGCTTACAGAAACAGGAATGGACAAGAGAACTCTGGCATTTATTGCCTGTTCTCCTCCAGCTCTCTCCATCTCTCTGTGCTTCTGCTTATTCAACTGTAAAACAAGGAAAACAAATAATTAACCTTCTTACTGGACGGATGTGAAGCTGAATGATAATGCTTTGTACTCATTGTGTACTGTTTTCAGGACACTCCATAAGCGTCAATGCAGCAGCCTCCTTGTGCAGTGCTGAAGGGCTTTTGTCCCCACTCCACTGCCGCAGAGACACAAAGGCCCCAACAATTTGCAGGGAAAGCCAGCCGCGGAGCAAAGAACACACCTCTCACTTCTGAGGCCTCTCCATTAAGCACAACACTATTTAGGAATGTACTCCAAGCATTTATAAGACACTTACCAGGACAGGAGGTTGGTGGGATGTCAACACGCTACATGTGCAGTGCTGATGACAAACAATCAGCACACAAAAAAGTATTTTTCAGAAGAATCACCGACAGATAGGGCTAGAAATAGCACAGGGAAGAAAAGCAACCACTCATAAGAGCAGAGGTCATAATTCAGCATCTCTTTAAACAAACTGCTGAGAAATGGCCAACTGGAAATCCCAGCAAATAGAGCTGTAACGAGCTCAAGGCCAGAAAGAAGGGAATCAGTGTCTATCCACTGAGCACATCAATACGAAAACTTGTAAAGAGGTTTCAAGCTCCTGAATCAGTCAGATGGGAGAAGAGTCAGAGAGAAAGTGATTCCTGAAATAAATTTCTTTTTGGTTATTTTTGGAAAAGGAGACAAAAAAGAGGGAGGTTGGTACATTGGAAAGCCGACAAAATTCATTATTCTCTATAAATTGCTTTGACATTGTATAGGCAGTGACCTTCACAGCACTACCAGTTTAATGGCATTTACTTCAGCGGTAGCTGATTTCACTATTAAGCAGGGATGCATAGCACAAGATTACACAACTAAATCACTCTTGTAAATATTTAATATCATTGCCTTTCTTTTTTTCCCTTTTAACAAATCACTATCAAAGGCAGAACACACAGTAGAAAACACATTTATTTATTCTGTCCTGGAAAAAGCTTAGTGCTCATGCATTTTATCTATCTAGTTCTCCAAATGACTTTGACACTTGAAAGCCCTTGTGATCAAAACAGTCTGAAGGAAGGCAATTTTGCAACCATTTAAGAACTGATTTCATGCACTGATCAACATTTACCAAACTTGCCTGACGGAACAGCACAAAGTTTAACCCAGCAGATTGATAGCAAATACCTGAACGAGAAAATTAGTAAGAAAACTACCCTGGTTTAAATAGGAGTACCTTAGGAAACAAAAAGAAAGAAAATCAGAGATTAGCTCTCCACTCTTCTCTTTGCCCCACCAAATTAAAAAAAAAAAAAAAAAAAATCAGTATTTGGGAAATCAAAGGGAACTGGCACTAACAGAAAAACGTCATACTTTTGGCTGACAATACAATAAGCGCATCCACCACATAACACATTCATTCCATTATGGACACACAGTGCAGCACGGCAGGAAATTAAGTGTCCACAGAGTTCTCTTAAAATACATCTGTTTTAAAGATGGAGTCAATAGATAGAACAAATAAAGTACAAGAATGTAGCAAAGAAAAATTACTAATGATGTCTCTAGTATCATATCTAGTAATATAAAATTGACTGAGAAATTGAAATGCTAAGCCTGGAATTGAATACCTGAAGTATAGCAAGCCATTTTTAGAGAGAGCCTTACATTTTGATTTTTCCAACTTTAGGAAAAGAATTTTTCCACAGTCTGGCATAAATGGTCTGTCACATTGTGGCAAAAACGATAGCCTGTTCAAACTGCAGATGATCAATGCCAGAAAGTGTTCTTTATGACAGTATTCCAGGAGACAAATAATGAAAGTTATGCATCTTTTCAGCTATTTAACAACTCAGGAAAGATAAATCAGTGGATATTTAGGACCTGAACAAATTCTGGGGAAAAGAATAATTTGGTAAACTCAGGGATAAAAAAAACAGACGTAGAGAGCAGCTTGCCCTAAATGCCTACAGACTTCATTGAGACTGTCTGCAGAGTAAGACTATCTAAAATAAATGTGTAGTTGAAAATGGTCAGACAAATGTATTATTTGGATGATAGAGTTGGCCAGTCCTGCAAGGCACTGGTGCCTGAAACGTGTGCCCTTCGTCAGAGCCGGGAAATGCAAATGCACGGCAATGCTAGGTGCTGCCCTGGGTTTTATAAAAGCTTGCAACATCTTTAATGCAGAGCTAAGCGAGAGCCTGTAATCCCTGTGCTGCGATGCAGCAATGTGCTCTCCCCTCGCAGGACAAGCCAACAGCTATGCAAGATCCTTTTATCAACATGCACAGAGCTGGAAAATAACTGTTCACAGTTTGATTCCCAACATTACTGACTGAACCAAGAATTGCTCAGAGAACTGGCAGCTGAATACACATGTAAAAAACAAAGGTTCTTCAGTGATATTTATTCTAGCCAAGTTTTAATATTTCAAGGCTTATAGCAACTAACTCTTTACATAATCAAATGTAATTGTCTGGTCCCAGCTGGTGATCAGCACATTCATCATCAACCTGCTCATTATTAATATACCAGTAATTAGGGGGAATAAAGGTGTGTGCTTTATAACACTGGCTTAATACAATTCCACCGTACCTAATAAGACCACAGCTCCTTTTAAAATACAATTATTTTAACATTCAAATTATACATTTTTGTTACCACTACTAACAACTAACAATCACAGAGCCATGTCATTTTAGAACAAATACTGAAATGTTTTTTAGAGTCTTCCATTAAAATTGGTCAATTAAAAGGAACCATGTTTTGCTTTAGAAATAATCTGACCCATAAGCAGTTCCTCAATCAAACCGTGATTTGAGAGAAAAGCTCGATTAAAATGCATGCAATTGACAGAATCAAATTGTAAACACTTACCTACATATACTACATACATTCTTCTTGCTCTACTGTAGGAGAGAAAGCGATATCTCAGGCACCACGGTGTGGTACTGCTTGGCAAATGCTACTGACTTTTTTAATGGTGACAACTGTGTACACAAATTCTCAAAGTACCAGTTCTGTTTAAAGCCTTTCCTCACAAAGCAGTGCTGGTAAAGGACTGTTTCTATTAAATGCTTTGCAGTCTTTTACTTTATCAAGAGGAGAGCCAAGGCCATCATTTAGTGAGAACGGTGAGAATGATCCAGAATTCCTCAGGTTAGTGTTGAAACAGTCTCAGAGCCAGATTCTTCCCTGCACTATTTCTTTTACATCAGTGCATTTCCACTGCTTTGGTATCAGTTATACCACAATAAAATCCTTGCAGTGCACTGAAGAATATGGCTCTTAATACCATTACATCAAACCTCTTGGTATATAAAGCATATCTAGTACAAGATCAACACCTCACAGAAAATCCTGCTAAAACAGAATTTGGGGACTTTATCCTTGCAGGTACACAACACATTCCCAGGTGCAAAAGACTTTTACTCTTTAATGGGCTTCACTGGCTGTTAAGGGAACACAGTACCTTAAGCACAGCAACTTGCAGGATAGCTCATCTGTAACAAAAATTTCAAAACAAAAAGGCTTCCAAAACAAATGAATATGCTACAACCTGTGAGTGCTGGATTCACACCTGATTCCTTGCTCTCTGTGGTGGTATTTTCTATTATCTTCCCTTATTTCATAGCCTATCAGTAATGATCTCTATTTGGATATGTGCACTCAGAACTATCAAGGCTCTTGAAACAAATGTGGAAATGAAAGCCAGCATGAGAAGGAGCTCTAGCTCCATGAAAGAGGTGAGTATGGCCAAATAAATGAAAGGTGGTCGGTGTCACAGGAAGAGCAGCAACTAGCAATGGTGCATTGCCAAAATCAGAATCAAAACCCAGAATACTGATGTGGGGGAAATCACACACCAATAGACATGACTTAATAACTGACACAGACAATACTGGGTGAGTTATATCAGACGATTTGAGAAAGCATGACCTTCTTCACAGTAATAGTTTTACAACCATTTGTATGGCATGTTATCCACTAATCTCTAGTCAAAATATTTACTATCTGGTAAAGCGCTGCAAATAAGACTGCTGTTTCTAAGCGCTTACTCTTAATGCATAAGATCCAGCTTACGCAGCACGTATTTTCTAAACAGTTCAATACCATAATGTTATCTCTCTAGTCCACAAAAGACCACAATGAGCCTTAAAACAGGAAACTCCCCTCTTTCACTGGGTTTCATATTTTTGCAGGGCTGTCTGATGTGTGTGACAGGGGTCTATTTCAGTTCCTGATGACATTATCACCACTTTGCTGCATTACCATAAAGCCCAGGAAATAAGCTATTACCTACCATCACTCCTCCCAAATGTTATCACACAGAATCATGCATTCACAAAACAGCATTAACTGTGAGAATTAGAGTCCATTTAAACTGCAGCTGTTACTTCATTCCTAAATAGGTTCTTAGATCAAAACTTCTCCCTGACTGGTCTTATTACCAGATGTCTCTTTCAACTGGAAGAAGAAAAAGATCACTTTAAAAAATTGTATGTTTTACAGATAACACTCTTCCCTGTATTATGACAACCAGGAAAGTAACATTAAAATGAAGCATTTTTCCAAAAATACAGTGGACATTTTAGCTTTCAGAATTGTGAGTTGAAATTTTGCCTTAAAATAATCTCTGGCAACAGAAATGCACCTGTAATTTTGATTTTTCTATTTCTAGTTTATCTCATTTTCAGAATCTCAAGCTTCAATTATTTAAGGGAAAGACATTCTGTTTATTTTTAACGATAATACTAACTCTGCAGTAAGGGCTTTCTTTTAAATACAAAACCTAAATCCTGGATCTAATATACATGCCGGTGTTCCTTTCAGCTCTAAACCCATGTCCTAGAAAAACCCACAACCCTATATTCTGCTATTATCAAAGAAAACATTGCTTATTATGTGCCATTTCCCTCTCTGCTTCTTTGCCTCTTTGTTACTGTCCGTTGGAAGGACTCCAATCTGTGGGGAAAAAACACTCTCAAATTTAAACTGAAAAACCTAAATGCCAGAAAAAGGCACAATGTCTCTTTAAGAGTCAACAGTAAATTAACTTGCCCATAAGAGTGCAATAATTAGCAGTTAGTAGCTTATTAAAAGGATGGCAAAGGCCAAGCTGCCATCTGGGATCTCCAGTTTCTTGTGATTGTTATTATGTCAAGATGTGCAACTTGCATTAGCTTTCATGTCACTGTGCTTGCCCTTACTTTACATGTAAATTTTAATGAAAGATACAGCACTTTAAAAATCAGACGTCCATCAAAAGTGCTATTAGTCTGCCTTTTACAAAGCATATGGCCTGTTTTGCTACCTCTGCATCTCTACACACCACTGAATGCCCCAAATGAAGAAAACAGAGGAAGAAAAAAAAAAAAGCCTTTCAATGATATCAATTAAATATTCTCTTTGGGCACAGTAAAACCCGAGCCTCATTGAAAACAGAACACTACAATACAGCATAAGAGGACAATATTTTAGCTCATGTTTACACACAACACGACCACAATGCCTTTAACTCTAACAGGAATCATTCTTCGTAATAAAAATGAAAGCAAACGAAGAATCAGCTGTTTACTCTAACATTCACATGTTAGAAAGTCACAGTTTTAAAATAAGGCAGAAAGAAAGCATGTAAGAAAAAATAAATTACCTATAAACGATGAAATACTTAACACATTATTAAATATTTTATGCATACACATTATTTGTAAACACACATGCTCATATGCAAAAACAAAAAATAATTTACCAGAAATTTCCTATTTAATGTCTCATTTGTCTGCCTTCATAAATATATTACAAAGAGGTATAAAAGAAGAATGTTTATAAGACATCTATTCCTTTGCATTAGCTGATACTCAACATTTAAGTGACTTCATTCACCAAAGTTTGGAAAATGTCATCACCTCTGGAATATAAAGAAATAGGATAAACACCTTGCAGAAATGTCCCCCAATATCTTACATTTTAAATTCATCAACTATCAATCATCTATAATTAGGCTTATAAGATTACATTAAAATATTTGTTTCTTCTCAAAATAAAATATGAAACCAGCAGCAAAAATTCGCTTACAAAAAATGATTCCAGGAGAGTGACATCTACATTCAAGGGGCCTTGATACTACCTAAGAGGTTTCACAGATTGGGAATTTGCTAACCATAAAAGGCAATGCTTTATTTTTTAAACAGTCATTCAGAGGAAAGTTAAAACTGAAAGTCACCATCCTTATAATAATGCAGGATTTTTTCCCCACCAAAAGGAAAATTAATCCAATACCACACACATTTTAAAAGTATTAAGGAAAGGACTGTCAGTGCAGAAACCCAAAACATACAATATCCACATTTAAAACCCAAATATTAAGATATTTTACAGGGCAAAGCAGAGCTTAAAAACCACTGCCAAGGCTGGCAAGATGAATGTAGTGTTGTTTTTCCCCTTGTATAATTAGATATTTCTAGAGCACAAATAAGTTAATTTGTTACTGATGTTTCACTTCAACATTTGCATAAACTCTTGGCCACTCAGATGGACTTACTCACATCACTCTGAAATCCTAATGGTATTACTGGGGAAGACCATCTCGAAATTATTTTCCAGATCAGTAAGATCCAGTCATTTCTTTCTATCTGAGTCCACAAATGCTATTTCATTTTTTCTGTGCCATTACGTCCTGGTCAATATTATTGAACAATTCAAAGAAATAACAACCTCACACTGCTCACTGAGAGCAATGCTGAACATTACAAGACTTAAAAGACCTACTTGGGTTAAGAGCAGTTAGGACCAAGGGAGATAATCTGATCTTGCAATGCTGAGAACTACATGGGGAATTTGCCAGTAGACTTTGGTCTACACGACATGCATTAAAAATGTCCCACCCATGAAATGTGTGAACATTCTTTCATTTCTCTCTGAGAATGGAGAAAAAATCTGCTTCATGTTGAAAATGCATGTGCAGCTGTGCATTTTTTCATCCTGAGCACAGCTACTGATGGAGGGAAGGAGCCCAGTGCCTTAGAGGAGAAGCAGCAGTCTACAGACTGCACAGGTGCTACAGAGGTGTCCTGTGCACACCCAGAAACCAGCCACACCTCACTGTCATTCTGTGTGTCAGAGGGGACGTTTGGGACTTTTCAGCTCTTTGGGTGAATCTTGGCCCACTAAATTGAATGTGAATTTTGCTATTGTCTTCAAGAAGACACAGGACTTCATTCACTGAAAAGAGCAGAGTCCCACCAGGAACACAGCCAATTTCCTCTGGAGGCATGAACTTCAGTAGAAGCCAGATCCAAACCAAAAGTGATGGTAAAACAAAACTCACTACATATATAAGAGAATGGTGAAAGGTAGCAATAAGGAAATTATCATTTCCTTAACAAAGGCTGTCAAGAGAACAAATGATATGGAAGAACGTGACTACACATTAACTCCAGTTCAATAGCAAATTAGAGTTGGATATTTATGATCTCCTTTGGTATCATTTACTTGTGGGGGAGTGTTAGGGAAATAAACTCAATATAATTGTTCCTTAATTGCCAATTCCACTCCAGAAGAGAAGTCGTATTCAGCAATTCATGCCAAACTAAATAAAAGTCCTCCCTTCTCATCATACATTTACCTCACCTCCATGACCAGTTGCATACACCTAATAAAAACACAAACAATGCATATATACTCAGTTCAGGTTAAAATGCAAGTGGTACCCATGTGCTTTTCTGTATCTCAACTCCTCCAGCCACCACCCCAGAACATCTATACATCATCTTCTTCAGCTTTCCAGGAACTTAAAAAAAAAAAATCTCCTGAACTTTTTAAAAAGGATAGATGCAGAAGAAGCCTATTTACTACAGTGGAAGCAACTAATGAAAGACTTGTTTCAAATGATGAATGCAAGGTCACAGACTGCTATACGTTGTGAAGAGGTTTTATGAAATCAAATACATCATATCCTTTGGCTACATATGTGGTATGAGACAGAGTGGCTGCCAGTTTTCACTACAAACTACAAGAATGCCAAAAAATATGAACCTTCCAGGTACAGTCACTAAGGCATCTGGTACCACCTTCTCTGTGAGCTGAAGGCCATGTGTGGGTTCAAAATTACACTGCTTGAGCCCTTTGAAGGTAATACCATTTTTCATACAGAATGATGGTTCTCTGATGAAGTCACTTGCTATAACTAGAGCTAAAAACTACACATAGTTGGGAAGTGAAACAGTATTTTCACTCAATGACACAATAAATTAAGTTTCAGTGCATATGAATTAATTGTGCACTATATATTATAATCCTCATTCCTACAGGCTCAACTGGGAGTTTTGCTTCAGAAAAGACTTTCAGTTTAGTCCTGCACAGACTGGCCTGCAGCACAAATGACACCTGAGAAAAGAAGGGAGCAACATGAGCTAACATCACGCCATACAAGACTCACCCTGATCTACACTGACCCTTAAATCACACTAAGCCATACATCAGCTAACTCAATTATTGGCAGCTGTGTTGAAGCACAGTAACATTTTGTATGGTGTGCTTAGAGCTTTAGGTTCTCACATTTTTTACAGTGTATATATGTGATTATTATGTTCTGATGTTCACCTCTTGCTAAGAAGATAGCTCTGAGTACAGCTTATGTATTATCCTCCACTGCCCAACTTTGGATAGAATAGAAAAGCTATGAAATTAATTATTGGCATATTCTTTCAACCTCAAAACAGAACAAATAATATTGATTACATGATGCACTCTATCACAGAGAATCCAACAATACAACCTTGTTAGAAGAAGGAAGGGCATCAGAAAGAGGAATCATACGAAGAGAAAGTGTTTAATATGTCACTGTGCTCCCCAGAATTCAGGTATTACAGGAGGAATGATCACTGGGCAAAGACTGCTTGTGCCTCAAAGGAAAGTTATTACGAACAAATCTTCTGAGCTCTCGTATCCTCCCAAATTCATAGTAGTACAATTAGTCATTTCATCCCCAAATGTCTTATTGGCACGGACACACCCAACATCCTCCAGTGTGTTCAAATCATGCTGATCAATAGATCAGATTCTTCAGCAGTGTATTTGTTGAAAAGGAGTAAGCCTCAGCATAATAAAACCTTTTGATCTCTCTCTCTCATTGGAAAATAGGACAAAGAAATGGATTTTCCTCGAGCAGTGCTTATAATTTATCAATTAATCTTCACCCTTCCCTCCATTCCAACTGGAGACCCACAGCAGGTTTGCAGCATTTTGCCTTTTTGACAGTTTTGATTAGGGATGGATGACTGCCTTCTGCATGCTAAAGATAGGTGTGAACTGTGCTGTACTGAGCTGCAAAGGAAATGGACCTCGCTGTTTAGCAGTGCTGATCACTTCTGTTTCCTCTGCAGTTTTTTGCAACTCAATTTCTCTTTGAAAAATACCTTTTCACTAACAGAGAGGATGGGAAGCAGAGCTGAGGGGAGAAATGATAGCTCAAAAGACCTCCATCACTGAAGGGTCCTGCTTCCACCAACACCAGTGTCAAAATCCCCAGGACTGGCATCACTCCAGTGCAAGAAAGTCAGCAGCACCAGCTCACTGGCCTCTGGCTCTGTCTTTGACTGAACTGATGGTTCCTTTGCACCCCAGTGTCACCAGCTATGGACAGCCTGACACTGTGCAGCCCGTACTTAGTGTGAACAGGGAAAAAATAACATCTGTTAAGAAGGCCTCAAAGCAT